>NW_020538040.1:87216231-87471714 GCF_003426905.1 Ctenocephalides felis | reverse complement strand
TTTAAATTATAGAGCGTGATTTTACCTATAATATTCAATGTTACATAAGTTCTTACATAAGTTAGCATTGACATTGTACTTCTAGTCAATCTTGAAAATATCGATCCCCTCATTATTAATGTATACAATTAGTTACTGTGCTTTTAAATAATTCGGAATTTTAATTAACAACTGTCGAGTCTTTTAGTCCTTGAACGCAGAAATATATTTAAATTTATTATTTCAGAACTTTATATAGCAACCAAGATAAAACTAGGAAAATTATTTTCAGAGTCTGATAACTCTAATATGAATATTTTTTTACGATTACACGTAATTACACGTGTGGTTTTAATACAAATATTGAATCGCGTGACGAATGAAAATAATACACAAAATACATAGTCATATAATGAATTTCGTAAAATAGCGTCGCATACGATAGAAAATAGTACGAAATATAAGTTACATATTAGAATATTGTACACATGCGTATAGCATAATTTACATCATTATCAAAGCTATTTTGGCAACATATGTTCCACGCTAGATTTTCGGTTAAAAATAAGAGGTCTTCAAATGTTAAATGTTAGTAAATCTTTCAAATCGTTAGTAAATTGAATTTGTTCTACTTGTCAATATCGGTGTTTTAATTAAGTAAACAAATAAATACTAATAAATGCTTACGCAGTTTATTGATCATTAGTTCAAAAGTATAAGCCTCATATCATAATTATAATTATTAATTTTTATATACATGTAGGGGTGCTAGAAACTTGTTGTAACAGTTTTTTTTAAATTAATATATCTCCAGAATCACCAATTATATTTCTACTAAATAAAATGAACGATTTCTGTAAACTATTCCTTTACCGAATCAAGTAAAATTATTCCACAACTATTGTGCAATATTTCACAATCATTTTGTTCACAATCATTCAAGTACGTTGTTACAACTTCCCTCGTGCCTAGAGATAGTTTTAACACCTATCAAGTTAAGTAGTAACAACAAAAAATGACAGTAACACCTAAGATAATTTATTCTTTACTAATTTTTAAGAAAATTAATCCCAGGTGTGATTTTTTTTAAATTCATATTAAAAATAACGAACCTGCACAGTTCTGTTTATTACGTCGGCCTGCGGAACAGTAGCTATGACAATATTATGTAGGACGATTTACATGTCCAATCGAGCCAAAAAATATTTTAATATCGATTAAGATCCGATTGAAAAACGCCTGTTGCTAGTAATCCCTATTACAGGTAACTCCTAGTTCCCCTATTATGAATAGTATGCTATGCTTTCTTTCGGATGTATAATCAGTAGTATCTCTTATTAGTAGGTATTTGTATTTTATAGTGCGATAAATATGCTAACTAACATGCTCGTTTTTTTAATGCCGCAAATTAAAGCAGATTAATTTCGTTTAGAAAAAAAAGAACAAAAAACAATATTTTTTTATGAAACTAAAATAAAAACTCAATTTTTCAATTTATTCCAAAATCAAAATTATTAATTTATATTTCTTGGTATATTTTTATTCATATTGATCATGTAATTTTTTCAGGAAAATTCTACAGGCCAACAGAAACCCCATCGCTACGATTTTGAATTTAACGTAACCAGAACGAAACCATTACTGTTTTCAAAAAAATATTTAACATCGTTCAGAACAAGTACCAAGTTACCGAATCATCGTCGTACAAGAGAAGTGTTGTCTGGACACCTGGGTCTAATTATCATTTTGTATGTCAAGAATAAACTAAACTAAAAAAAAAAATAAAACATGGAGAAGTACGACACGCTTGCGGTGGTCGGCGAGGGATCTTATGGGCTCGTTATGAAGTGCAGACACAGGGAGAGCGGAACAATAGTTGCCATCAAGAAGTTTTTGGAGACCGAAGAAGATGCGACCGTTCGAAAGATGGCCCTCAGGGAAATTCGCATGTTGAAGGTAACATATTTAATCATACATAACACTGCCCGACTGAAATGGCACTTTTGTATTTTTTCTCAAACTTTCATTTTGAACAAACTTTGAATTGAACGCTGATTTCAAATATACGTTACTTTTATCCGCTACATCTCCAGTTTTTCAGTGTTAGAGAACTATCCCCTATAATTATCGCATTATTAATTAACAAATAACTAAAAGTTTTATCTACTGTTTTCGGTATGGCTTCGACTCTAAGATGTTGTGTGCCTAATCCAGATAGTTTTTGTTACATCTGTGGTTAATATGTTTTCGACAAATACTGGAAACCTATATGGAACAGCGTAAGGGGATATTATATTAGAACCATTTCAAAATTGAATTACGCAATCGAGATAACACATGGGTTCTTCGTACTATGTAAAAAAGATGTGTATTATGTTCAAATTATTATCCAAAAGGAAAAAGAAATGGCATAATTTTAATACCCTCGTCATTTAGAAAAAAAAACTTCAGAATTGCCACGACGACTGTTTCTTCTTTGTGTTAAATGTCAATAGAATAAATTCTGGCATTAGAAGCATATAGTCCCGAATCGTGACCCCAAAGGTACTGAGGTCCTCTAACAATCAGATACACGATCCTTATCCAGGCTATTGATGAGCAACCTAGAACAACACCATCTTCTGCCTACCATGTAATGGATTTAGAGATCAACGTTAAAACAGAACGCAGGAAGAGTTAAAAACTGTTATGTTTGATGTTTGAATTCAGATCGATTTTTGGTAAATCTTATAGATGTTAGCGAAAAGCAAGGCGAGAGAATCTAAGACATCAGGACTTTGAAGGAGCGATATCAAGATGGGACTTTCACATGATACCTGAAAATTGTTGGAACATACGACAAAGTCAGACCTTGTCTGACACATCTTTTTTACATAGTACGAAGAACCCATGTGTTATCTTGATTGCGCAATTCAATTTTGAAATGGTCAGACCTTGGTCAAAAATCATACAACAAGAGACTTTTGAAGGCATAAAAAAATATGAGTTATTTTTTATTGTATTCAGAGGTAAAACTAGCACATTATCTCGAAAACTAGAGCTGTTAGGAAAATTCTATTATCTTTTTTAGAATCAGCGTTCCCAAATTACTTAGAAATTATCATAACATCTCAGGGAAAAAACTGAAACGTAGTGTAATATATGTTTTTGGAGGTAGTTATAAATGTCCCATCATCGATGAATTTTATACAAAACAAATGTTTGTCATGACTGTAATATTTAATTCTGTCTTATAATAGACATTTGCTGATTATTATACTCGTACAATGTCTATGCAACAAATCCTTTTAATAATTAGAATTAATGATTATCTTTAAAATTAGTAATAAATGTAAATTATTTTCAATGAATAATTAAATAAATATTGAATAATAATTATTTTTATCATATATTGTCGAATTAAAATGTTACTATTGAAAAATAAAAATGATATATTATAATATTGTACCTTCTACATTTTCAGAAACTGCGCCATGAAAATCTAGTCAACATGATAGAAGTATTCCGCAGAAAGCGCAGATTTTATTTAGTATTTGAATATCTAGAACACACTGTTCTGGACGAGTTGGAGAGCCGAGGTGGTGGAGGTCTCGGTGACGATTTATCTAGAAAATACATTTATCAAGTTATACGGGCTGTGGATTTTTGCCATTCTAATAATGTAAGTAACTAGACATTCATTAACCCTAACTGTACATGGATAACGTGTTGTTAATTTACATTACCGTACTTTTAAAATAGTTTTTTTATTGTACCCTGTAGGTCTTAATAAGTAAGTTTGCGATAATACTTTGACTTATAGGTGTGCACGATAGCTTGCACATTAAAGAACCAAAAAAAAAAAATCATGTAATAGTTAGGTTTATTCTATGCTTAGATTTTATAATATATATATTTATATATACACGATTTTATTCCATTTAGCACGATTTGAAATTTTATGTACTTAAATTTTTTTTGTCAAATTTAATTTTTGCGAAGTATGTTCATATCACAAAAAGTATTTATGAAAGAAAAAAGTCTGAACCATCGATAGTATCGATAGTTTGCGAATACTAGCTTAAAGATTTAAGTGAATTCCCCTTTAGCGCGTACAAACAATTTTTACTGGTCAAAGCAAATGTGAATAGCACTAATTTAGAAAACCTTAAAAATTGAATAACCTATTCTTTTCGTTCACAACATAGTTTTTTAGTTCCTGAACTTGCCATACATTTAATTTATATTACTTTTAAGATTAGAGTGCATAACTTTTTTATCATTAATTACTATGCTTGTGAAAATAAGCATTATATATTTGATTTAATAAAATAAACATGAATTCTTGTTCTTAAAAATTCTTGTTTTTCACTAATTTTAATAGGTTTTAGAGATTAGGAACAAATCACCCATTTTTGTATAAGATCAATGTCTTTTTTTACACGTTTTTTTTTACACGGCTTCTTCTGGAACCAATCTACCGTGTAAAAACAGACTTAGGTGTATATATCGAATCTATTTTTATATTTGACATTTTATTAACAATCACTGTAACTTTATTTTTTATCGAAATATGTATTTTCGCGTCTTTTAAAAATGTACTATCGGTACGATTAAGACACTTACTCCCCTTAATCATACTATCTTATATAGTCCTATTGCTTTTAGTCTTACCTACTACAAAAAAAAACTATATTGAATTTATTCTGGCATTGACTTTTCTTTAGTTATTAGTTAACGAGTCGAACATAATTATTCAAATCCTAAAATATAACAATAATTGTCATAAGTAATAAATACACTTACAAAAATATTAAGTTTCTGGATGCTAAGAATAACTGTTCAAGAAAATAAAACCTTTATTAATCACACTCAATTGGCTTTTTATTTTTTTTATTCTCATTTGAAGAGAAAAACCGTATTTTTAACCATTAAAAAAAAACAAAAAAAAAACATAAAACATGCTTTTTATTTATCCTGTACAAGTAAGGAATTTTGCACAGATACGACTAAAGCTGCAAGGTGTTCGAAGTTCGAAATTGGATCTGCGGATATAATCTGAACAAGTCCACAATATTAGTGGACAACTCACTTACTTTTATTTACTTTTTGATTATTTCTCTTTCACAAAATCGTCCAGCCTTCCAAATCTGAACGTTTAATTAGTCAACTAAATAATTCTATGCAGTAGTGCTAAATTATGTAATTTATAGCTATCCGACAAAATATAGCCCGAGTACGACTTGAGCTATAAATAAATAAATATATAAATAATATATATATATATATATATATATATACGAGGTCTGTTCAAAAAGTACCCGGAATTTTCGTTTTTTCAAAAAAATATTTATTTATTCGTCTACATTAATGTGGTCCCCTTCAAAGTAGTCCCCCCCAGATATAATACACTTATGCCAGCGTTTTTTCCAATTTTCGAAGCACCCTTGATATTCACTTTTTGATATGTCCTTGAGCACTCTCAGCGATTTTCTTCAATCGAGGAAAACCGCCGTCCTTTCATGGGTCTCTTCAACTTTGGGAATAGGAAAAAGTCACACGGAGCCATATCTGGTGAATTTTTGCACTTTGCAACACTTTATTTCATTTTTTACGCAAAATTTAATACAAATTCTTTGACTTTTCAATTCTTCCATTGTAAAAATCGCCGAGTTCAGAAAAACACGTCGAACCTTAGCGACTACCACAGACAAAGTAAACAGTGAATATAGCTGAAAATTTCATCATACTTTAGGGGCATGTATACCAACACAATAAAAAAAAATTTTTGACAATCAGACACTCCAGACCCGCGAAATTTAATTATTAGTAATTCCGGGTACTTTTTGAACAGACCTCGTATATATATAAAGTAAGTACATGCTGTATTAGACTATCTAATAACTAATATTTAATCCCTTTTTTTTACCTAGGTGATACACCGAGATGTTAAACCTGAAAACGTCCTTGTTTCACGATTAGGTGTCGTAAAGCTCTGCGACTTCGGATTTGCTCGTCCTCTCGCTCAGCCGGCCGAAACATACACGGACTATGTGGCTACACGTTGGTACCGAGCACCAGAACTGCTGGTAGGTGACACTAGATACGGAGGACCCGTCGATATTTGGGCAGTAGGTTGCCTTTTTGCAGAAATGATGTCGGGCGATCCACTATTTCCAGGCGATTCGGATGTCGACCAACTGTTCCAAATAGTTCGCATGCTTGGTAAGTTCTAAAATAAAATACAGGAATATTAAATTCATGACAATAGAGATATATCTATTCAATAACTCAATATTGATAAAAAAACACTATGTTTATTGACCGGCATAGTTAAATAAATGAAATATGCTGTACTTGCCTCTAACAAATTAAATAAATTATACAAAACTTTTAAACTTATTTTTGAAATATATTTTTTCAACTATATTAATTGGTTCATTGTAATCATTATTTGGTAACATATGTGTTAACTTATTTTAAAAAAAGCTAATTACTGATATTGCTAATTATATTTGAAGGAAAATTATCTACGCGTCATCAACATTTTGTAGCTCGAAATCCCTTATTCAAGGGATTTAGAAAAACTCAATCTCAGCAGATGACTGAAGAAGGTAATGGAATTCCGCTGTATCAGTTATTTCCTACCTGGCACCGATCTGCTCTTGATTTGTTGCAGCAGTGTCTCAGGTTAGATCCGCTACAAAGACCAAAGGTAATAAAACTTAATATTTTAACTATTAATACATTTTATTAAACAAAAAACTACTATTAGGCACCAGCATTACTTCGCCACGAAGCCTTCATGCATGATGGTTTTGCCGATAAATATCTACCAGAGCTTCGACAGAAAGTTTGTACGGAATTTCAGAGTAATCCATTACTTCGAAAGCACCAAAGCGCAGCCATTCTTGCAGCCTGTAGACAAGCAGAGGTACCTGTGCAATTGCAAGTTCAACAGCTACACCAGGTAGAATCAGAAGTGCAAGAAGCTGCTGATTTTGAGGATCAACCACAGCACAAGTATGTTTAATCCACTGGCTATCTATTTCGGTTTATAACAAAAAGTTGCCTTACCGGCGAAATCGTTAGCAAAATTAGGGTTAACTATCAAAGCAATAAAATATGTTTCAGTTTATTTTATCTGATTTCTTTTAATTTCTGTTTTATGGCACTTTTTTATAAACGCGTCGGTAGAAAAATAAACGTATCTGTAAACGATCTTTCCGAAATTCAGATGGCGCATCAATTTGTTGGGATGCGATTCAGTGCACAGCAAGAGAATCGAATCAATGGATTCATTATCTACGGCACAAAACAGTAGCAACCATTTATCAAGCACCCATGTGCTCTACAATAATAACAACCACAACACCCCCACTAGACGTGTGCCGCTTAAAAGTGATCCGGTGAACTCCCAAGGGCAGATTCAGTCGCACATGCACCATCAGCAAGCGCAGCACGCGCAACATATACATCAACAGCAACAACAACAGCAGATGCAACATCAACAGCAGCAAATGCTTCAACGGGGATTATCGCAGCAACAAGGGAGCCAGCAACACGTCGCTAAAAGCAAATCTGACACATTAACGGAGAAATCAGATCAAATATCATATAGGTAAAATTGGAATCATTTGGTACAAGTATGATAATTTATAGTAATTCATTTACCATACCCTGTTAATATTTTTAATAAACTCTTACAAGGTTCAATCAGTCACTTCAATCACTATTGCAACGAAACTCCAACGCGTTCAAAGACTCGTCAAATCATCCGTTAACGCGGCAGATAATTTCAAATATGTTAATGGAAGCTAGACCTGCTCGACGAACTTCACCTACAAGGCGCACATCAGCGGACACCAGTAGTAAAGGGACGAGCGGCGCAAATGGCGGCGGCGAAACAGGGGATGCACCATCACCACCACCATTCCATAGTTTACCGCCTGATACAGGGGGCGTCTGCCATCAGATGCTGGAACCTGTAATGAACAGTTCAAATTTTGCTCAATATCATCGGCATCATCACCACCACCAACCGCATCAGCTGCACCCACAATATCAGCAACACATCCATCAGCATCAATGCTCTCAAATGCATCAACATCAATCGCACCCTCAACCAAAACCACACCATTATATGCACTATTCACAACTCCTCCCACAGCACTATTCCCAACATTGTACACATCATCAACAGCACCCATCACAGCATGAGCAAATTTTGGTCAGTATATTTTTTTAATAGATTTATAGATATAATTTTAATTTGCATGATATTTATCATAATATCTGGTTTTAAATTCTTTCCACTTACTTTTATTAAAAAAAAATTTTTTTTACTTAATACCATCTAAATATTCTACGCTAACTGCTCTACACTTTACTCATAATATATTTTGCTATTTATGTTTTATTTATTTTTTGCAAAATAATAGCATTTTCACGAAAAGTTACAAAACAAGTCGATCTCACATTAAAATGTTCATAATGGCATTTGATTACACAAAAATTAAATAAACTAAATTTCAGATGGCTATGCAGCAGCAGCAACAAGCAAAGAACAGATCGCCGTTTTCAAAAGCTGGTGTGCATCCCGCGCCTGCCCGGTCTCAACAAAATGGGTAAAATAATATAATAATATGATGTTTATTTTGACGAGTGAAACTACTTCCCTTAATGTATTTTTCATTATAAAAAAAATATTTTGAAAAACCCAAATATTTAATTTTATATTATTTATAGTGATCTTTTATAAAAAATTAATTATATTATAATTATTTTATTCAAGATATGTTAATTGATGCATGCTATTGATTCAATGTTTTTATTATCAGCGAGCGTCTATAACTGATACTTATAATCGTTACAACATTTTTACTCTTAACATGTCTCTGACTAAAAATTTATTAATTTTGATCTATTTCTAGATTTGACCGATCACCGATATCAATGGTTCCTCGTGGCCAACATATAAAGCGAACACCTGGTGGTGGTCTGCTCCTTGATGCAACACAACTAGAGTTAATAAACAACTCTGTAAACGGCACAAACTCTAACAACACCATCACTCATAGCAATACGAATAATCCGCTACACCTGCAGCAGCACATACATCAGCATTCGATGCAGACACTGCATCCACCTCCTCAGCATGCCCATCAGACCTTGTCAATGCACCAGCAACGACACGCCTGGGCTACGCCTGCCAACAGCAAAGGCGGTCGGGGAAGGGTCGCCGCAGGATCAGATGTGCAGAGTATTTGGCGAAGTGGGACAAAGCAGAACGACGACTTCACGCTGCCCAATTTGCCAGGAGGTCAGTAGAATAAAGATAAATAATTATGCATATTCTATTAAAATTGATTAATGCATAATAATATCAGTGACATTGTTGAACATAGAACATTATATTCCTTTACAACCGACGTTTGCATTTTGGCCAGTGCCGAGTCGCCATCGACACTGTTCATTTTGACAGAGTTTGAGCGTAAGCCAGTTTATAAAACATATAATTTTTGCTGTGCTCAAAAAGAAAGAATATATTTAATAATTAATGATAGTAAAAAATTACCAAATAAATAGTCTCTTCGAAATAATCAGAATCAAGTCAGCTTTGTGCAAGCAACATGCTTTTGCTTGTTTCCTTACTTTATAACAATGATTTTGAATACAACTCGAATAACAGTTCTTTGCCATTTATATATGCTGATGGGCATATTGATTTGTAGAATAATATAACTGAATCATATTAACCCTATAACTTACTGTTACTGACAGCCACTGTTGCGTTCATATTATTCATTCTATCAATGTTTATTAAAATGACAAATATATATATATATATATATATACATATATATATATATATATATATATATATATATATATATTAGGTTGTCAAATATCTCCCTTCCGCTTTTTTGCTCTTGGTTTATAATACAAAAAGGCGGAAGAGAGATATTTGACAACCTTATATATATATATATATATATATAAAAATATAAATATATATATGTATATATATATATATTTGTATATAATGCGTACTTGCACTATTAGTGCAAACGTCATAACAAATCTAATTAGAGCGGTTACAAATTTAAAATTTTTAAAATCGGTTAATGATTAATGACTTAATGAATACTTAAATTTTAGGCAGTATAACCAATCTTAATATTAAAGTACTAAACCCGATTCCCAAATGATCGTTTTAAAGAAATTATAAAAACCACTAATTATTATGATTCATTCTTATGAAATTAACTAAAAAGGTCTTTCCAAAGATTTTTGGACCTTTGAAATCCATTGACAACATTCGAAAAAAAAATATCTTAATTGTCAGAAGCTGTTATATGCTACACATTCTGATATAAAGATATCCAACATTAGTGGAATGAGAGATTTATCGAATAGTTATGAACAAATGGTTTGTTCATTTTTTTTTATCAAACATAGAGAAATATGATTTGCCACTGACATTCTTCTAATAAACTATGATTGTGATTTTCTGAGAAAACATACAAAAAATTACATATTAAATTATTAATTTGAAAGAAATTGCTCAACCAATTTACACAAATGATTTTCAACAATAATTTGACCTTTGAAAATAATAAAATAAAATTAGTTATGGTGATAAAGCAAGAACGATAACGCAAGTTATATTATAAAGTCTAATAATCGGACTTAACATCAATGAAAAAACAAATTTCTTTTAAAAATTTATATATCAATCCTCACGTTTCGGCTATAGTCCTAGCCTTCATTCAGTGGAAACAATGTAAAACAATTGATATTGAAGAATTATAAAAAGTAAAATTTACATTTTGCCAATCTTATTATTAAAAACAAGAAATTTGATATCACATAATGTAGTGCATTAACATATCCTCATAATCCATGGTGATTATAAAATTTTCTGTTTTAGACTAACTAAGATTAGCATATCGTAAGTACATACATGTTACTATTTATAAACTTTTAATCTCAATTGTTTTAGTTTCTAAATTTTATTTATAGTTTCCATTGAATAAAATCTAGGGATGTAACCGAAACGTGTGAATAAATTTGTTTTTTAATTGATATTATGTCTGATTATTATACTCTGTTTAAGCATTAACACTAATCGTCTATAGGAACTTTGGTCTTTGCAGATCCGGTAAAATTAGTAATTTTAAAAATGCAAATTAATTTACACAAAACTGCACTAATAATAAAATAAATTATACATGAACCAATTCTAACCTAGAAATCGAATAATAGGTTCCAATATTAGATGATGAAACTAACTCAATCAGTAAATTATAATCAATATATTGTTTTAATTGGATATGGACTTAAATGTATACATGCGTATCAATATTTTTGAAAATATTTTTTTTTATGTTTGCAACTAATAAATGACTTGTATTCACTTACGTATTTTTGATAACAAAGTTTATTTAAACCTTTATAACGATTTCTGAAACAATACGTTACTGATCGTGCATGCAGATTTGTTAAATGAATGCAGAGTAAAATTGTTGAAATTTAAATATGCATTGCGTACTTATTTATAATGATGTAATTTCATTTTCTGGGGACCATGAATCTTAATGTAAGTTTGCACACTACTGTATGCATGAAGTGTAATATTATATATGCATACAGATTAGAACAAACAATATATTTAGTATATCTGTAATATGTGTGTATACGATTATGATTGTTTACCAATAATTTATTGCATGCGGCATGAATTACTTCAAAATTATATACTTTTCGTTAAAAAATCTTATAATTTTAAGTAGGGAAACACACTTTTAAAGTCCACTCTGTGTTGAAAATGCAAATAGCATGATATTCAACAATAGCATATAATACCAATATACTGATCAGATAAAGATGATTTTATGCGGTGCGAATTTGGTGACCCTGAATTCAAACTAAATTCGTTAGGTTATGGATTGCTTTAACAATTGTATTTGATGAGAGGAGTGTTTACGAAGAACTGCTAAACAAAGACGCACTGTGCACTTTAAATGTGTGTTTTCAAAATTTTCAAGAACATAACACGAGGCGCAAACACATTCGTAATATATATTCATACTGGAAATTCATACTCAAAATTTCGATGGAATGATTACATATGATAAATGAGTTACATCGCGTTGATGGGATCATAAGCACATATCAAACTGTGAAGAGTTCATACATGTAAAACAGTGTTAAACAGGAACAAATATGAAAAAAGGATTTTTAGATCCTTCGTATTGCGATCGACGGGCCTATCTTATCCTTTTTTCTTAGTACTACAAACTGTGAAAAAAACTATTGGCTGGGCGATCAGGCGTATTTTACGTATAAACAAACTTACATTACACCCAGTAAACACCGGGCGGCGGTAGCAATCTGAAGTCCACATTAATTATACATGGGTGCCACAGCGCCGAAGGAATGCTTGTGGATTTCAGGTTGCTGCCGACGCTCACGTCACATGGGTTTTTACTGGACATGTATCTTTGTGATGTGCATTTATATCATACGGTTTTATGTGTAAAACGCCTGATCAATACCAGCATCAGCAAATAGATAGCATTTACACAGTTTTCAGTACAATAAAGAAGTATAAGAGCGTTGCCATAATAACGCAGAATTAGCCCCTCAATCGGAATGAAAGTGATTTAACAATCCGTTTTCATATTTGTTTCTATTTAACACTGTTTTACAGGTATGAACTGTTGACAGTCTGATACGTGCTATGATCCAATCAACACGATATAACTCATTTACCAACGGACCTGCTTAATGATTTTGCGTCAAATTAACACGTTTCCAACCGTTGAGTAGCACCATGTTCTCTCTGTTTAGCAGTGTCCGCGGACCAACCAGAGGTTCCGCACGAATCCAAATCCGTGCTAAACCGACTTCGCAACGCATTGAAATGGATCCAAGATTCCGCATGCTAAGAATTGTGATAAATAATTAATGTACCCGATTGACATGCGATTGTAATTTTCAATAAATTTTGATTAATATACTTCGCGTGTCACTTGCTCATCATGAACAGTTGTTACGACAATCTTAAGAGAATTAGTAACTTGTTATTTATATGCGTATGTTAGAGATATTATTGTAGTTTTATTATTAACGAATATTTATTGTATAGTTTCTCAACTGAAATTATAACCTATTTGAAAAGTAACTCAATTAAAATAGTTAGACGTAAATTAATTATGTTTCGGTTTCTCATATTAAAACTATGCCCCATAAAATGCTTATGTTCGAGCCAAAAATTAAAAAAAAAACACCTTTATGTATGTTACGCACTGTTTATATTTCGAGGAATCCTGATCTGTTAATAACACTATAGCCATTCAAATTTTCATTAAATTTTTAAATTACTAAATATGATTAAAAGATAAAGTAAAGATTCCTGTAAGTTGATATTTTTTAAATTTATGGCTCCATTGAAAACTTTTTTTGCCTACTCGAAATATGCTTTTGAGCTGTAGCTTTTTTTTTTGAAAAGTTGCATGACTCCGGTGAATTTTTCGGCTCTATACAACTTTTTTCCACCCTAATATACAGGGTGTCCCAAAACTCAAAGTCAACCCTAAACGGAGTGATAGTTTTGATCTTAACCGTAGTTTAAAAAAAAATCTGTTGTTTGTTTAAAAAAAATATCTATTGTTGTTTGGAAATTGGAACTTTTAAGTGCAACTTAGAGCTTTGATGAAATTGTGGCCGTTTTTTGGTTATTGTGGTTAATTTTTACTACTTTTGTTTATTTAAACTTTGAAACCGTGCCCGAAAATAACATTTTTAGAATGACAGTCAAAAATATTTAGAAAGCTACCCCAAGTTTTTACTGTATGTATGGGTACAATTTTTCGTCCACGTTTTCGGGCGCACGGATCAATCGATTTGTATGGTTCAAAATAATTCCTTTTGAAAAAAAAATTTTCATTTTCTTTTTCAAATTTTTTTTTCAAAAAATATTTTTTTTTGTATATAGAAAATAATTCTGATTTTAATTGTAATTTTGACTTAAGTTCTAATATACTTTAAACAAATATTTTCAACTTTGCAATTCAGTTTATATAATTCTTATAAATATTAGACAATGTTACTGTATTTATTTATAATAATCTATTTAAAAACATCAAATATTCTCCGAACATTTTGTTACGGTACGGAAAGTTCCAGCAATTTGCCTTAAGACACGATGCCATACACACCACTAGTTTTTTTACTGTGATCCTAAACATGTTCATTTACGATTACGGATCGAAAGTTTAAAATGAACATTACTAATAAAAATTAAGCACTTTTCAATTGTTAAATAATCTAAAAATGATTACAATTTCACCCAAGCTCTGCGTTTCACTTAAAAACTCACGATTTCCAAACTACGAGAAATAAAGTCTTTTCTCATTTTTTTCAGGAAAGTTAAGATCAATACTATCACCTCGTTTCGGCTTGACGTTGAGTTCTGAGATACCATGTATACAATATTCTCAATTTTTTTTTGAATAGTTAGGACTACATACATCTAAAATAATTTCGAATTTTAATAATTCAATAATAGCAGTCATCAAAGAATATTACAGAATTGTTTAAAATTCATAATAATTTTTGCAATATAAAAATATAAAAATGCCAGTCAACAAAGAATATTACAGAATTGTTTAACATTCATGATTAATTTTTGCAATATAAAAATATAAAAATGCCTAAAATAACTAAAAAAAAGTTGCTAAAATTATATTAGACTGTTAGACTCCATCATTCAATTTGTGCATTTGCTCGAACATATGAAAGAAAGAATTAGAAGAAATAAATCAATATTTCAGCATAGTTTTTATATGAAATAATAAGGAATAGGTTAGAAGTTATAAAGTACATAGTTTATAACGATTGGGGCAAATATTACGAATGTTACATTTATTTACTAATACTTGTTGCATATTTGAATATTATTTATATTCATATATTTATATTCATAAGCATAACTTTTATTACTCACGAAAATTTGTCATGATTGAAGAAAGAATAACATGATATTTTGATAGAACAAAAGGTTGAAATAATTGCTACAAATATGTACTATTTTTACTAATTACTATAACTACTTCGTTATTCTAAAACAGTTGAGAAACTATCTTGTATCATCACTTGCAATTGCAATATTCTAACCGTAATGCAATATATTATATTCCTATCTACTATATATTGTATGATTATCTCACATGTGTAGTAGCTTATTGTATTTAGATTATATTTATATATGTGTTACATAGTATATCAAGTATATATAGTATATCGTTTTGTTTATGTATGAAAACAAATAGTCTATAATACTTAACTATTAACGTTAACAAAATTATTTAAATGGTACACTATAAAATAACATTTTATTCTTTGTACAAAATCTATTATTTTTGATGGTTCATAGTTTAAGTAAATGATATATAAAAGTATCGATTGGGCTCATGCCCTCAAATGGTCTTTGATTAAAGGAAAAATTATTTTTATTGAATTATATGACTATGTAATGCACCTTGACAGCATTGATTCCGTTTTTTTTTCTTTAATTTTCATGATTTTTTTTAAACCAAAAAATACAATGAACTTAACAAAATAATGGTTCCTATTACATCATACTAATTTTTGGAAATCATTAATAATTTTTTGGTAAGAATATTTTCCTGAACATACCGTTTTACGATTAACAGCTATTAGACTAATACATGAAAAGTAATAAATGGAGTTATATTGTTATTTGCAATCAAAACCAGAGAATGGGAACTTCTAGTTCATTGTATAATTGACTAAAAATAAATTATTAAACCAGTAATAGTATTTTATAGTGTAGCAAATTTATTTAATTAAACTGTATTACAAATTTTATTATAAATGTAAACAATATACAAATTTAATAAGCTAATTCGCATGTGTTCAGCAACTTAGATTCACTTATATATACATAATGCATACGTACCATATATATATATATATATATATATATATATATATATATATATATATCCATGTATGTATGTGATGCGTAATTAAAAAATATGTATATTTATGTAAAGTAGCTATATTAATTAAGATGGAATACTAAATAAATTGAACAACTAAAATTATACTTTATTTAGTATCAAAAATATAATTTTAAATTAATAGTCTAATCATTCTGACCCAATTCTACGAATCATTGGTTTTTATTGCATCTTAATAAAAAAATATCTTTACGTTAAAGCAAATTATAAATAAATAAATATATATATATATATAATATATATATATATATATATATATATTTATTTAATTATTTATTTATAATTTGCTTCAACGGATAAGATATTTTTTTATTAAGATGCAATAAAAACCAATGATTCGTAGAATATATATATATATATATATATATATATATATATATATATCTAAAACTATAGCCGGTTAATTTAAAAATAAAACAATTTATTTAGTATTCCACAAATATTAGTTACTTAATCAAATTTTTATTAATATATTATAAGTATGTGAGTACAAGGATCAAGTGATATTAATGTTAAACCAAAGATTATTAGCAGATTATAATTTTAATTATTTATTGAAAATATAGTTAATAAATAATAAGTATCTATTTGTTATATTACAGATTAAATTCGCAAAATTAAGAAATAGGATGTTTTATTTCTCTTTATTTTTGATATTCAATTCTTTTGTTTTTGAAAAATACTTTTCTTTCTAAAGTATACAGAGTGTCCCAGAACTTAATGTCACGAGGTGATAATATTGATTGTAATCATCATGAGAAAAACCATAAAAAATCACTCCCATTTAGTTTGAGATTTATGTGCATTCAAGAAAAATGAGAGCTTTGGTCAAACTGTAAAAAAATGTCGGTTATGGTGGTTAATTTTTAATGTTTTGTTCATTTAAATTTTGAAACCGTTAACATATCTAGATCCGCAGTAAAAAAAACAACACGATTATCCCAAGTTTTCTCAAATTAAAAATACTTGTTAAACTATAAATCTCGTTTGACCAAATTTTTAGGTTTATTCTGAATATCCATAATTTTCAAACTGGATGGGATATTTTTCCTGATTCTTTTCATGGCTATTACAATCAATCCTGTTACTCCGCGTTGGCTTGATGTTGAGTCCTGGGATACACTATACTTAAAACTAAAAGTGCAATCATAATGCATTACAAAACATAAAATGTTTTATTGCAGCACTTAAATTCAAAATCACATTAAAAAACAGTATTGGTAAGTTCAGTCAAACGTACAAATATGTCTGCATCATAGTTTGTTAGTTAGTTCATAGAATATGAACCTCATCATCTTAAAAAGTTTCATCAATATCGCAATTATTTTTTTTAACAATTATGAAGAAACAACCCGGTCAATCTTTACTAAAAACTAATTAGCGCAATTCTTTACTGATATCTTTCGAATTAGTCTTTATCACGTTTTATCAAAGGGTAGTTAAATTTTTGAAACTGCTGCAGCCGTTTTTGAGGAAAAGTCGAAGACAGGTCAAATTTTCGTTCATATACTTACACATTTAATTATGATACCATAACATTCAGAATGACTTGAAACGTTTAAAAAATGTTTTTATTCATTTTGCGCACGGTGGGGTTTCTCGTAGCCCGGGGGCGCCGTATTAGCAGCTACGGCGGTGCTACGCCCCTGGTTTGCATATCTTTTATTCTAAAAAATATTAACCCTTTCCACTCAGCTGTCTTTTCTGTGGCACTCGATAGTATGTATACACAATGACTCAGTTCGTATTAAAGCGTCGAAGAGAATAGATCAAGAATGGGCAATTCGCGGCCCTCGGGCTTGGACCCTTTAAATAATTTTCTGCATTACGTTTTTAAAATTATCATTTTTATATTATAATGTTTATTAGTATATATCAAGCTTTGTAAAATATTAAAGGGCCGCCCGCCATAAAATTTAAAAAATTAAATACGACCCGTGAGTAAAAATATTGCACATTCTTAGAATAAATACAGTAGAATGGTCGAGAAAAGCAATATTTTCATAAAAATAGACAGACATTTGAATAACGATATATTACACTTTTCTGTAACTATATAAAATCCTGTCATGACGCTAAGTAATTATAACGACACTAAACTCAAACTTCTTTTTGGAAATTGCTTTATTAAACTTTAACATACTGCAAAAAATTAATTTAGATATTATTATAAATGCATAACACATATCAAACCAATTGCATAACATACACAATAATATCAAGTTTAAAGTAGGTACGTTTTCGTCAGAATGCGGCACTGAGTTGCTGGTAGATTGTTTTTGAATAAACGCCGAACGGTTAAATATCAACATCGATTGTGAGACAATTTTGTTATGCTTTTAATAACAATCGTTCATACTAGAACAGTCAGTAATTGTTTTCACAAATATATTATATGGCTTTTTGAATGACATGTAATTTTTTTTTTTAATATTTTTGAACAGCAATCAGAACCTAATAGTTCTATAAGCGCTGTTGTGTTGACTTAATACTAGTCTGTTTGATAGATGGCAACCCAATCAGTTGTCACATCTCTGTAAGATATATTATTACAATTTCTGGAATAGGGCGAGTATTTTTATTGGTGGCGGGTAAGGGCTATTTTCACTTGGAAACATATTACTATCTATATTTCCAAGTGAAAATCGTTGGCACTGCTGCCTGACAACAAGCTGCTAGAAGTGGGTATCGAACCCGGGACCTCTGATTCAGGTCTCATCGCTCTAAACCGCTTACCTACGGGAATGAACGAACACTCTATCGTTATACCAAGTAAATAGTCTAATTTTAATTTTAACAAACGTCAAAAATCTACTAATTTTCCCAAACTTTGATGAATTTTTAGAATTAAACTACTTGTCGTAAGACCGTAATATTTCAGTAAGTTGTATAAGGCCAGGATATATATCGCCAAAAAAAAGTTCCATAAAATTCGGCTTAATTTTTTTTTTCAACAGTTAATTACAAGAAAACGGCTCGATAGATTTTCAACTAAAACTAATCAGTATCATTCCCAAATGATATCTTTCGAACAGTTTTTCATTTTTGAAAATCGATTTGGTAGTATGAGCTTAAATGTGGACAAAAAGTATGACACTTTTTTCAAATTACAAAGAAACGGGTCGGTAGATTGTTTTACAAAATTGTCAAACTATAGTCCTCATTGAGATACATCAAATGGCTTTTAAATTTATGAAATTGGTTCAGGCGTTTTTGAGAAAACGTCGATCAAAGGTCTAATTTTGACAAACGCCAAAAAAATGACACTAATTTTCGCAAACTTTGACGATTTCTTAAAATTAAACGACTTAATAAAGGACCGTAATATTTTAGTATGATTTATAAGACTATGGTATCTACCTTCAAAAAAAAATCGTGAAAATCGTCGAAAAAAAATTTTTTTCAACACCTTATTACAAGAAAACGACCCGGCCGATCTTTACCAAAAACTAATGAGGTTGATTCCCAACGAATATGTTTCGAACAGTTTTTGAATTTTCAAAATCGATTCAGAATTGCGGGCTAAAACGTGGACAAAAATTTTCACTTTTCTGCGATTTACAAAGAAACGGCTCGGCCGATCGTTGCACAAAACTGAGAAACGCTAGTCCTCATCGAGATACATCTAATGGCTTTTAAATTTTTGAAATCGGTCCTGCCGTTTTTGAGAAAACGTCGATTTACGGCGAAAAATCTGTTCACACACACACACACGCACACACACACACATACTTTTTCCAAATTTGGTCTCATTCGATTTAGAATGGCTTGAAACGTCGAGAAAACATAAAACTAGCAATTCGGATTTTTTATGAAAACATAAACTTCTTCTTCGGGAAGTTGAAAATACAGCACATGAAATTCTAGTTTGTCTTAAATTATCAGTTAAAAGAGGCAATCCAACACTATTTTGGAATATCAAAATTGATTTAACCACTTGCGCTGGCAAACAATTCACCAGAACGGTTCAGGGTAACTCGCTGGGAGTCGTCACATAGTGCTGGATTTTTTTTTATTATTATTTTTGAACAGCAATCAGAACCCAATAGTCTTATAAGCTGTTGTGCTCATTTGACTTAATACTAGTCTGTTTGACAGATGTCAACCCAATCAGTTGTCACATCTCTGTAAGATATATTATTATTACAATTTCTGTAAAAGGGCCAGTATTTTTAATGGTGCAGCAATGCCGGGTGAGGACTATTTTCACTTGGAAGCATATTACTATCTATATTTCCAAGTGAAAATCGTTGTCAGTGCTGCCTGACAATAAGGCTGCTCGAAGTGGGTATCGAATCCGGGACCTTTGAAATAAGTACCGTCGCTCTCAACCGCTTATCATACGGGCGAGCCCACATAGTGTTGGATGCCTCAGAGAAGTCGGAAAAAGATATATATTTTCTAAACTAACTTTATATCGACCTAGGACTTAATATCGTTTTTTGAAGAAATCTCCTAATAGGCATGGTTGTTCGAAATAACGGAGTTTCGATTACGCCTCCTTTTGACCAATAAAATTTTGAGTTTTTCTTCACTTGGGACGTCGAAATGCAAAAAGCAAAACATGCTTTCATTTCATCAACATTCTATATTTCCACTTGTCTTCATATTTTTTTAATTTGTGAGTATCATTTCGGAGTATATGGATCGCGTATCGATTTGTTTCAGTTACAATAATCTGACAAAAGTCTTCCGTTAGTATTTTATTTACCATTTGTAAAACTGTGACACTTTGTCTAAAAGGTATATTTATTTTCGAAATTCATGAATATTTCCAAATTTTATATAAGGGCTCGCCCGTAGGTAAGCGGTTAAGAGCGACGGGACTTGTTCCAGAGGTCCCGGGTTCGATACCCACTTCGAGCAGCCTGTTGTCAGGCAGCAGTGACAACGCTTTACACTTGGAAATATAGATAGCAATATGTTTCCAAGTGAAAATAGCCCTTGCCCGGCACTGCTGCACCAATAAAAATTCAGTCCTATTAGATTAATTCTAATAACAAAATCATCAAATATGGATGGATTAACCATTGGGTTACCGTCTAAAAAATATGAAGTAAGGAGAAGTTTCAGCCCAACAGCTCATAGGACGTAAGGTTCTGATTGCTGTTAAAAAATATATTAAAAAAAAAATTCTGTGACAATCCCATGATGACGTGGCACGTCTTTCCAGCGCAAGTGGTTAACCCTTTCCACCCGGCTGTCCCCTGGGAAAACGAGGATACTCGGATGTCGCCTCTGAGGCGCACGGCATATTGCAAACATCATCGAATGCAATAGATCAAGGATGAGCAACCCACGGCTTGTAGGCTTCTTGCGGGCCTTTAAATATGTTTCTGCGGTTCGCCGACTATTTCCAAAGTAGAATTTTATTTATTTCATCAACTTTATTCCATGAATAAATTAATTATAATGTAATCTTTTCTTGTTGCAATAATTTATTTGAAACAAGAAAATTTCATCAAAAGATAGAGAGACATATAAAAATCGATATAATAGTAATTAACGTACTGCAGAAAATAAATTTAGATATTTTGTAAATGTATGTTCTTCAAAGTCCACAAATTTATATCTAACAAATTGCATAACATGCACAATAATATCATGTTTACAGCAGATACGTTTTTGTCAAAATTCAGCACCAAGTTGCTGGTAGATTGTTTTGAATCAGTGCCGGATTGTAAGGGTTAATACATTTGTAAATCACTGTATGTATATATTTTAAATATTTGGCTACATATCACAAGAGTTTTACAGCTAGGCCAACAATAAATATTTCATATGTTTTTTAACCCCTTAACTTACGATTTAGGGGGCGTCCATTAATCACATGGGGTTTGACAAAAAATCACGAAATATCACGTGGAGGAAAGAACATAGTAAGATAGTAAGATATCACGTGTATTTATATTTTAGCTGAATTTGTTATAAAAATCCAAACATTTTCAAATTTTTTTTTTTTTAAAATACAATTTGTTTCGTATCTAAAAATACACGTGATATTTGCTGGGGGAGGGGGGTAATTTTAAAAATCACCAGGTATCACCAACCATCAAAAATCCTTAAAAAATCGATCACGCGATTAATGGACGCCCCATATAGATTCGAAAATGTTGGGCCAAAGTTGTAAGCTGGAGAAGCGTTCGTGACTATTTTCTCTCACAGTGTACAGTTTATCACAGATAAAAATAATTTTATATATATAGTTGTTGTTATTAGTTTTATATATATAGTTTTATAGTATCGTATAAACAAATATTTTGTAATAATTCCAATTACCGTGCCGGGCCATGCCTGTAATACGTAATACATATTAGCTTCTGGCCCAATTGTCGTACGCGCGCTCTGCTCGTCATTGTAAGTTAAGGGGTTAACTAAGAAAACTATTAATAGAAAAATTATATTTATTAATATTATTTTGTTTACTTACATTACCTGATAGTGACAGCTTCGTGTTTGTATGGCAGTCCGTCGAAACTTCCCAAGAAAAAAATTCAACCAGTGCCGATGCATATGACGTACATTAATCCTAATGAAAGTTTCCTGACGCCGGTAAGTTATTCCACTTTTTATATTATTCTAATCACATGAACATTTTCACATTTACACTAATAGTAAGAATGTACTTCAATTATATGCATAACAATGTTTACTTTCAGCAATTGAAACTATAAATATATTGATATCTCGAAAATAATAGCTTAGAAATTTCGCCACAGTAATGACAGTTATTAGTTGAATGTACTTTTGGCGCAATATTTGGCTTTTAAATACCAATTTTAATATTTGCTTACATTTTAATATTTATGTTATGCGTTAATTTCAATATCAAACACAGTATGAGTTGAGAAAAATAAAAACGGTAGCAGATGATCACACATTCTATATTACTTTATATACCCACAAAAAATTAACAAAAGCCATCCGACAAATTCTTCAGCACGTATTTACTTATCACTTGATGTTAACTGATTGCATGCTGCTTTAAAATTGTTATCAAAATTTATAAAATAGTGTTGCCATATCTGATAAAAGGTAAACTTGCAATCTGAAATTGAAACACTAACGGTTATTTATTTTCTACTTAAATTTTTTAAAATATAAGTAAATATTATTATTTTATTATATTTGAATAAACTTCCATATCTGTATAGCTATAACCACAATTCGGCCTAATAGTAAATAAGTTTTGATCAATATCTGTTTCGAACTACATTTTAGATGTATGAAAACCAAAATGATCCTATCCAATTAACAATTTTTCTTGAAAACACACCTCAACGATTCTAGAAGTTTCTGTTTATTTTTATTGGATCAAAAAAATATGTTTTAATTCCATAAATACATTGTCATTTGTCACATTTGTCAACTGTCTTCATCCAGGCAATTATCTTAATTTTGAAAAACTCGAAAAACTAATTATTCAATTTAAACTATTATTTAAATCATACAGATAATGATTTTACTCAAAGAAAGAATAATAGTGAACTATTTATGTAATATAATATATGAAAAAAAAAATCACTCTTGAATAAAATAGTATTTGAAAGACCACCAATAATCACATATCTCACATCAGTCGGTACTTTCAAATAAAGTAATATATTCTTCAATGTGGTAAAGAGATACTAAACTTTTTTCATCTTATTTTACAGCGAATTAATTCAGCAAATTCAAAAACAATCAATAGTTCAATCGATCCTCTGCCATCACCTCCAACATAGAAAATATTCTTCGAAACTTGGAAATTATTATAGTTAATTGCTCATTAGATTGCAAGTTTTTCTATAGAAGGAAATGATTTTTTTGAATTCACATCATTATTTATAAAATTGTAATTAAATAAATTACAATTGAAAACATAATAAAGTCAGAAAAAACCTGATTATTTCTTTTAGATAAATACTTTTTATTTAATCGATTTGTCATTCAAAAAATTTGTATTAACGAGAAATCATATCCTTCAGCTACTAATATTATGTATTTAGGAACATTAAATCAAATCTGTGATAGTTTTGTTAAACTTATATTGTTATATTTATGAGTAATGAAGTATAAAAAGTAGAATGTTATGATCGCAAATTAAACCTTAACAAACCGTAATTCAATTGTAATTTTAATGATTGACCAAACAAAGGATCAAAAGCAATTTTTGCGATTGTTATATTTACTATTAAATTAGTTAACATATATTATATAATATAAATCAAATATATTTATGTAGTTAGTTATATGATTGATTATTAGTTAGAGAATTGTAGATTTTGTATTAGTTGAAACGGGGTTAATATAAGTTCATAAACTTACATAAAAAAATATTTCAAATTTAATATATTTGTAATCAAATATTTATGGAACCTATGCCTAATATTAGCACATAATTGAAACTAAATAAGATTAGTGCTAGTGATCATGTTTTTTTAATTTTTTAACACTTTTTTATTTTTATATAGAGGGATGTTTTTGGTCGCAAAAGAAAGCGAGACTTATGTTCTATTCCTACATACCAAGAAAGAAAATAGTAGTTTAGTTCGTCTACAATTTAAAAAAAAAAAAGTTTTTTATGTATATACAACTGCTTTTAAGTCTTTAAATGATGTTATTTGAATAAAACTATTATTAAAATACATTTCTGTGTTTTATATTTATTGATTAGGATACAATAATTTCTAAAGATACCAGTTCAAATACTGCACATAGTTAATATATATGTTCATTAAATAAAATACTTTTTAATAGGCATCCATCCAGATAATAAAATAGAAAGAAAACTGTTTCGAGTACCAATTTGACTCTTCATCAGTGGTCACAAAACACAAGTTATTAAGACAAAATTATTATTTTTGTTTATTTATTTTTTCGAAATATATATTCATTTTTTATTTTTTCACTAACATGTTTGTTGTGAAGTAATGTTTTCATTGATCATGCTTTCATTTGTTTTTGTGTTTTGATAACTTAATAACTTGTGTGTTTTGTTTCCACTGAGGAAGAGTCAAATTTTTTTCTTTCTATTTTATTATCCTGATGAATGCCTGTTAACAAGTGTTTTATTTAATCAATCAAAAATATGATAATTTTGCACATCACATTCGTCCTTTCTTATTATCATGTTTTTACATGATATAATAATAGTTCAATAAAAACATTTATTATTACCTGCAATTTTTCTAATTATTTTTATAAATCCCTTGTTGAAATTTGAAATAATTTTTCTTACAATCAATATTAATTTATCATGGACTTTCATAAATTAAGTCTTGTATCATGTTTATATAAATTTATTGATTAGAAAACCATCAGATCTTTTAATAAATACTGGTATTAAAATAAACTTATTTTTTGGGTGATTTATAAAATAATCAGCCACTGCAATATTTAAACAAGTCTTATCCTTTCCTCAAATTATTTTACCTAAATGCCTGTCTCATTTAATAAATTCCATATTTAAGAAAATACATTTATTTACTAAAACTATATTGCATATCTTATAAATGCTTTATATAGCTTTATTATGGCTGTTTCTTCATTAAGAATTACGATCAGTATATCGACCTATGTACAAATGTATAAAAAAATAAATTCTGCCAGCAGATATGATGAAAATTTTAAATATGTCAATTTTTGTTGTTATTCCAGATTATAGTTTATATGATATTTGTCTTTGCAAAGCATATTACCCATTTGAAATATCACTAACTGCAGATACCTATGTAAATACATGATGCATTAATACTATCTATAAAAATAAAGGCCTCGTTTATGTAAGGCAATAATATGGTTCAACATAAGCTCATTTTTCATAACTTTATCACAAATACTTATGAAGATTATAAAATATAATAAAGTATTACTAAAATAATTACATATAATAATTACAATTTCAACATTTAATATTTATTATAAAATATTTGATGAGAAATTTGGTATTATAATTCTAACTGAAATCTTAATATATTATAGATTTATCTTTAATTAATAATCTGGATTAGTATGTAAATAGTATAATTAATATATAAGATATATGAGAAAATAATATTTATATTGAGAATTTAAAATCCATAAAAAATAATAAAAACTGGTAATATTATAACTATAAAACAATAACTCAGTAATAATATATTAACACATGCATCCAAACAATTGAGATCATTCAGCAAAATGACCTTTGTAACAAATTCTTCCTCACATTATCTTGGACTACCTACACATTTCTAAATTTTAATTATTCACAGTCATAATGATTTATTTAAAACATCTAACTAAAATAGAGTCGACTATGTAGATAAAAGGAAATAAAAGGCATTTATATTCCTAAATGTATTATATAAATACATTTTGATCGGGTGTCACAGTCATATCAGTCATATATATAACACAATGCGTTAGTTATATTATGAACTAGCAATTTTAGGTAATATCTTTCGTGGAAGAGGACATGGACGTTTCAACAGCTCACCACCAATCATTGTGATCGGTTCGCTGGCATGATGAGAAACTAAATCACCTGAAACAGTCAATTCATTGCTGTAAGACTCAATATATTGAAGTTTCTCATGCTTATCAAATAAATTAATGTCAAAATGTTATAACACATCAACATTGATATTCATAACATTAACAACACCTTTTGAATTCTTTAATTTAAATAAATATAAATATTTCATTAATACATGTAAATAAAACCGTAATAATTCGAACCAGATATTGTATGAAAGATTACTGTGGAAAAAATCATTGATAAATGAAAAAATAAACAAATTTTTTTACTTACCAAGAGTTTTATGAGATAACTGATTATCTCCCAGGAACTGGTAATGGCCATTAGAGGCGTCTACTAAATAATGCTTAATCCTATCTTCAGCTTTGTAGCTAATTGCATATCCCCAAATACGTTCAGAGAGCCGCACCAGGAATGTCCCCATTTTCTCAACATTCAAGGCCTGTTCCGCTTCTTGTCGTGTTATCAAACCTGAATAAATTAAATTTATAAATAAATCGTCGGACAAAAGCATTGATCAATAATTTACCTATCCACGGAAATATATACAACCATCTTTTCAATAGTATTGAAATCACAAAAATTTTAAAACATGTTATGTACCTGTGTTATGAAATTTCTAGCAATACGTATATGTTTATTTCAATGTGCCATATTTGTTTATGAAACACTGATGAATTTTTGCGCAAAATAAATATATTATCAATTCATTTATTTATTATCAATAAACACATGCCACATTCTTAATGTGATATAAATAAATAATGATGTTTTTAGTAGTAAATTATTTAACTTTTGAAGAATACGAATGCAAAATAACGTCTTAGTGTGTTTTGAATTTTGTAGCAATTTTATTCTAAAAATAAAAAATCAAACATAAAAAATAAACATCTTAGAAAGAAATACCGTGAAACCACGACGACACCCTTCCATCACGCTCGATGCCCGCATTGCGTCGCACTTCTGTTTCGCGGTACCAGTCCAGAACAGCGCGGGCACTCGGCGGTCGTGGCATGCCTGCTTCGAGACTGCCAGGGGGACTGCTGGTACTCGAACTAGGACCTGAATTGCCAATTATGCCTGTAGTAGTATTACTGGCAGTGGTGCCTATAGTATTACCGCCATGTTGTTGCTGAGGTATTGTAGTCGCCGAGCGCCGGTGTTGCTCACGAGCGCGCCTCGCTATTTCGCGAATCTGAGTTTCTGCTTCTTTTGCTTTACGTTCTGTAAGTATATTGATATGAGAACTAATGCCGAGATCATATTATTCAGATCTTTATACATACAATAAAATCAACAAATCGACACCATACTTTTCATTAACCCATTCGAGACCGATTGCACACCGTGTGTGCAATTGCTTTCCGAGGCTATAAGACCAGTTGTACACCGTATGTGCAATAATAATAATGAACAATTATCAGTTATTCTGAGTGATATAGTCGTCGAGATAAGATTTTTTTTGAATTAATAGTATCATTAAATAAAGAACAACAAAAATAATAGGTGATAGGTAAAGAAAAACAAAATTTGGCATTGGGGTTAATTCGTACCAAAACAAAACAAAACATTTAGTTTGGAATTTTGAAATCCACTAATAATTATTTTAAGACCAGTGTGCTGTTTCCTAAAAATGTATTTACAAATTGTATTTTCTTTTTCATTACTGAGTTCCATTACTTTAATTCCTTTAGACATTTTTTTAAAAAATTATTTCTTGTTTATATTATTTTCTTCATTATTTTTTTAACTTTTTACTATTTCTTGAAAAATTTCTTCGCATTATATTCTGTTATTTATTATTGAAAGCAACATAACGATTTTATATTATCTAATTATTTTTAAAACAAATGTTTAACAATTTTAATGAAGTATTCAATCCGCTCCTTGAAATAAAAGTTTTCTGAGGAGCGAGTTGCACACACGGTGTGAAATCATCTTATGTTTTGCTTACGAATTGGATGATTTCTGTAGTGATCCAGTTTTTTTTATTAAAAATTAACAATATAAACAAATACACAATGTAAAACAAACAATATAAAAAAAAATCGCCATCTCAAATGGGTTAAAATTTTATCGAATGTTTAAACAATATCAATACTTTTCTTATCTGTTAAAAAATTCACAGATGAAAAAATTCACATAATTTGTAATATACTATAAATTTATGCATTGTAGTTTCCATTGTATATACAAAATAATATTGTATTAATAAATTAACCTTGTTCCCGCCAAAGTTGTTCTTGTCTTTGTGCGGCTTCTTCAGCTTCCTTAGCGGTTTCGGCTTGTTTCTTTTGGAGATTTTTGAAAATTTCAGAAGTTCGTTCGCCTATTACTCTGCGTTCCCACATCGCCACACGCTGCGCCACCCTATGAGGCTTATTTAGCGTCAGTTCCTATATTTTTATAAAAAAAACAAAGTGATTAAACTGGAACTATCCATAATATATACTTTGTAACAGGGATAAAATCAGTTTTTAAGCTAACAAGATATTAAACGCAGTTCGATAAAAATAAGGTTGTGTTTTAAACAACATGCTTAAAATAGCTGCTTAAATAGAATTTCCAATGAAAAAATAATTTTTAAATTTACAAGTTTATCTTTTTAGACAAAGAGTAGCGAAAGCTACTTGATATAAATTGATAGTCTTACCTGTAAAACATCTATCTTGCTGTCACTATGAAATGCAAAGTTTCCACTCTTGACATTGTTTTTAGGTGGCGTGTTATTAATTTGTCCGTTATTAATATTATTTGATTGAATCCAATTATAACGGTTATTCATTTCAACCTGAGAAAATTCAATGAATGTAAATTATCCATAAAAAGAAAATATTTAAGGCGATTTTTTCTATTATATTAGATTACATAGCTTATATATATATATATATATATATATATATATATATATATATATATACACCTAAGTCTGTTTTTACACGGAGATTGGTTCCAGAAGAAGCCGTGTAAAAAAAGACATTGATCTTATACAAAAATGGGTGATTTGTCCTAGTCTCTAAAACCTATTAAAATTAGTGAAAAACAAGAATTTTCAAGAACAAGAATTCATGTTTATTTTAATAATACCTAATTCCCCTAAATTAGTGCTATTCACATTTGCATTGACCAGTAAAAATTGTATGTACACGCTAAAGGGGAATTCACTTAAATCTTTATGCTAGTGTTCGCAAACTAACGATACTATCGATGGTTTCAGACTTTTTTCTTTCATAAATACTTTTTTGTGATATGAACATACTTCGCAAAAATTAAATTTGACAAAAAAAATTTAAGTACATAAAATTTCAAATCGTGCTAAATGGAATAAAATCGTGTAAAAAAATTAAAAATATTCAATTTTCAAACCGTGTTATATCAAAACCGTGTACAAAAAGACCGTGTAAAAACAGACTTAGGTGTACGTATATATATATTGAATGGTAGAGTCTTGGATTTGTGTATATTTTGTAGAGTTTCGAACAAGAATCCAAAAATAATACAAAATAATAAACAAGAAAAGTTTTTAAAAAACAATTTCTTTATTTAATTATTTGTTTATTGTCAACGTTTCGGAACTAGGTACGTTCCATCTTCAGGACATCTGTCAAGAAACATGATCTTGATGAGATTTAAGCAAACAATATGTTTAAGAATAGAAAATAGATTTTTCTTAAATAATAAATTAATTGTAACAAGTAATAATGTACAGAAATATGATAATATGATCAAAAAGAAAATGATAAAAATAAATGAGTGGATTATCAGAACAGGATATTAAAAATGATAGAAATTTTTTGAAAGTTATGGAAAATTTTTTTAAGAAAGGCTTAATGATAAAATTGAATTAATTACCTGTATGTTTGAATATACGTTAGCACTTTTTCACTAAACAAGAATTTTTGACAAAAAATGAATTTGTGAGTTATTTTTCCGCCGAATAGTTGACAACACTTTTAGTAATTTTGATTTACAAAAGTTAACTATTCGGCGGAAAAATAACTCACAAATTCATTTTTTGTCAAAAATTCTTGTTTAGTGAAAAAGTGCTAACGTATATTCAAACATACAGGTAATTAATTCAATTTTATCATTAAGCCTTTCTTAAAAAAATTTTCCATAACTTTCAAAAAATTTCTATCATTTTTAATATCCTGTTCTGATAATCCACTCATTTATTTTTATCATTTTCTTTTTGATCATATTATCATATTTCTGTACATTATTACTTGTTACAATTAATTTATTATTTAAGAAAAATCTATTTTCTATTCTTAAACATATTGTTTACTTAAATCTCATCAAGATCATGTTTCTTGACAGATGTCCTGAAGATGGAACGTACCTAGTTCCGAAACGTTGACAATAAACAAATAATTAAATAAAGAAATTGTTTTTTAAAAACTTTTCTTGTTTTTTATTTTGTATTATTTTTGGATTCTTGTTCGAAACTCTACAAAATATATATATATATATATATATATATATATATATATATATTAAAATTTAATTTAACTAGTGGAGCGCATAGCATCGTGCCTTAAGGCAAATTGCAGGAACTTCCCGTACCAAAAATTATTATTTTTTTAAAAACGATTAACATTTTTGAAAAAAAAATTACTTCTAAAAAATTAGATTCTTTAGAAACTAGAAATTTGACAAAAAATTACTTTTTTTTTAAAAAAAAATTTTTTTTTGAAAACAAAAAATTGTTTTGAAAAAAAAAATGTTTTCTTCATTTTGACATATTTTGGAAATTCTGAACTTTTTTTCAAAGCAATCGTACTGCTTGAACTGCATAGAGACGAAATGTCAAAGCGCGTAAGTGCAATGCCGCCGTCTAACGGATAAGCATTGGTACGGAACCCATAAAAATGTAAATAAATTTTATACTTATTGTTAAAATCTCTGTAAAATATCTGATAATTTGATGTGCATATGTCTTATGATCATTTTTGACCGCCAAATGGCATTTTTTTTACTTTTTTCATTAGATCTCCAAAACCGCTAGACCTGTCTTCATGAAAATCTGATCAATTCTTCATCTTGTCAATACAAGTAAAATGTTTTTTGAATTATTAATATCGGACGCTCCGTTCTCTTAAAAACTGAGTTACCATTTTTGGCACTTTTTGCCCCGTATCTTCGGAACGGCTAGACCTGCCTTCGCCATAAACTAATCAGCACATCTCCTTAATACGAATCAAGTGTTTTTCGAATTATTCAAATCGGTTGATCGGTGTTCCCGAAATAGTCGACGAAAATTTGTATCAGCACACACACACACACACAAACATACACACACACACATACACACATACATCCATTTTTTCGAAGGTATGCCAAAATATTCAGAAACCTTTGAAACGCAAAGATATATAAAAAAATTCATTATCGATTTTTTGCGATTACTATAACTTGCCCTACGGGCAAGGAAGTTAATAAGGAACTTATCAAATATTTATTATACGCTCATATGAGCAAGATATTTTTTAACAATTATTTTCGCATGAAACGTTCAGTTAATCAGATTAACTTATATCAATAGTACATACTTGTTTCTGTTCTACGGCGGAGATCTTTTGAGGAGGCGCTTTGGCTCTGAGCTCATCAACCGAACAATAAATCTCCATCGAATCTTCTATTCTCTCCGGATTCAATGATTCCTTCGCCTTGCTTTGTTCCGCAGCTAAATCGCATCGCATAAGCAGCTCGCCGAGTTCGGCTTCAACGGTGTGGCGTAACTGTTGCGCTTCCTGCTCCGCTTGCCGGCGTGCAGTTTCGCGAGCCTCCGCTTCCAAGATTTCTTCGATGCTCGGGTCATTTGGATGTTCTCCCATCACCCAAACCTAAAGATGAAAAATGCAGATTTATTTTATTTTGAATATTTAAGGAGCCTAGATTCTGCCGTAAAATAGATCAATGTTATGGCAGGGCTATGTTATGTAGCAGTTTTCATATAAAGTGGTACTAAAAACTGTCAAAATCCTATGAGGTTGCAGTGCAGCCATGCGTTTCAGATAGAAAACGCACAAATACCAAAAAAGGATGTTATCATAACTAGATCTTTGAGATATGGCTTGATAACATATGAGTAAAGTTGCATTTTATGTGTGAAACGCCTGATCGCACAGCAAATCCATGACACTTTGACAGTATTTAGAAAAATGCAGATTTATTTTATTTTGAATATTTAAGGAGCCGATTCTGCCGTAAAGTAGATCAATGTTATGGCAAGGCTATGTTATGTAGCTGTTTTCATATGAAAAGGTACTAAAAACTGTCAAAATCCTATGAGGTTGCAGTGCAGCCATGCGTTTTAGATAGAAAACCTAGAAAACGCACAAATACCAAAAAACGATGTTATCATAAGTGAAGTTGCATTTTATGTGTGGAACGCCTGATCGCACAGCAAATACATGACACTTTGGCAGTATTTAGTAGCATTTTGTATGAAAACTCGAACATAACATAGTCTTGCCATAACATTAGTCTATCAATTTTACGGCAGAATTGATCCATAAAACTGTGAATTCAATAAAATCCATCTCTTTTTTAATTTTTTTTTATTTATTGGCCTTGCTAACTTGAGCATTTAGCCACCTACTACAAAATCGATCCTTATAAATATAAATTTTCCCTACGTATAAGAGATATGCGGACGAAATCTCTTCTTGCTGCTTTTAATAAAGCTTCCTACTGATTTAGTTGAACAATAACTTGAATAAACATGTAATATAAAAACTGCAAATAGTAATTACATTAAAATGAACGAGATTAGGCCCTGAAAATCTGCCGAATAGTTGCCAAATATTCGGTATTCGGTCTCTGGGGCATGCCGAATATTCGGTATTCGGTATGTTGCGGTAGGCTTATCTTAAACGTATATATAAGGGCAGTAAAAATTGTAATAAACATGAGCTGTTGTTTAACAAATAGATCAATACGCAAAAAAGTATCTTTCAGATTATACCGTATAACTTATACACTTTATCCATATTAATGACAATTGGCATGGATATATGTAATAAGTAATAATGAAAAAATGTGCGTAGAGTGCTAATCCTTTCCACTCGAATGCCCCGCTCTGTCGGCAAAATTCATATAAAACTCGGAATTCGCAAGTGGAAAGGGTTGAATTTAATTTAATCCAGTAGCTGGATGAATAAAATTTAATTTTTAAGAGTTTTTGATCATTATCAATAAAAATGTATTTAAACATTGAAAATAACGTTTCTGAAGAATTAAGAATTACAATAACAAATTACAATTCCCACAAATTTAACTCAGAGTAATAAATATAAAAGCAAGATTTGTCACATTGGTTGTCGTCTATAGGCGACTCTTATAGCCAAAGCGTTAATAAAGTATTAAAAATAATTTGCGACGTACTTTGTATAATTTTATATGAGCACAAGCCGTGTGTTAAATGTCATTATATAAACCTTTCTATCAGATTTAAGATTGATTGTACCACGGTGCGAAAGTCAACATTGTTGTTAAAATTTACTAATCTAGTCATATATCTCAATAAAACTTGCTTAACTTATTTCCAATTAGTGCAGATCTTTTCTCCACCGAAATATGATAACATGATCATTAGCTTTTCTTTAAAAACCCATTTTATACATCTATAGATGATGTCCGTAACAACATATTCATAGTTTATAATTTTACTTTTTATTCATGTTGTATATATACATACCACATTGAATAAAAAAGTCAAAAAATATATTTACCCAAGGTTCGCCATCTTCGCCTTTTAAAAAACTAACGTTCTTTCCACGTTTGCTTGGCTTTCGTTCCTTTTTCAATGCACCTCCACAAGCCCATAATTTTGCTTCCTGTTCCTCGCGGATCCGCCAGCGCCTGACTTGCTCCTCGCGCATTCGACAGAAGAGTGTCTGCTTCTGGGTGTCATCGAGCTCCGCTAAGATCTCCGGATCTACGTGCATATCACGTAATATCTGCTGCAACATCTTTATTGGTGTTTTGTATTTTTACTGGTGCTGTAAACAATATACAAATAATTGCTAAAAATATATAAGATATTGTTTCAATATTAAAAATACACGCTAATATTCCAAAAACGTCCTTAAGCATAATAATAAATTTATGAAGAAAAAAAACAATTTTAATTAACTATAACCGGTATAAGGATTCAACAAAAAATAGTTTTTAAATAATTCAGATGTAAGTAATGAGTGAACATGATTGTCCAGTTCTTAGCTTTTATGCAACTGACAAATTTCAGAAACAAACGAAAACTCAAGAAGAGTATAATTAGACAATAAATCTCAATACTTGCTCCACTTTTATAACAACAGCACATGGTTTATTCAAGTAAGATAAGATAATAAATCAAAATTAATATGTAGTTTGTTATATACAATCGCCCAAATTGACAGAGTGAGTCCTTTTAGAACTATACAGCATACGTCCTTTGAATTTGTTAATTTCATAAGTGATACTATCGAAGGCTTTGAAAAATCAATAAGATATAAAACTCTTTCTCCATTATATCTTTCTTTTTATATCTTCAGCAGTTTAGAAGAAAAATGATTTTCAAACCCAAATTCCATCAAACCATGATCTTTAATAAATGTCAATGACTTATTCAATTGACAAAGAATAGATGGAATTTAATAACTAATATTTGCGGATGGTCGTGTTGAATAAAAGTGTTTTATATCATAGAATAAAAAGTTATATTTATTATTCTTGGAAAAGAACTTTAATAGTATTCAGTTTTATTGAATCATAGATATTGAAAAAGTATAAATAGTAATTTTCGATAATTCGAGATGTATTGTTGTCGCGACATTCGGCGTCCTCGCTTGTCAAAATTCACTTTATTGAGTATCAGGGTCATCTACGTTCGGAAAGATTTAAATGTCAGGAGATGATATTAATGCGGAAGGTCTACGATACTTTGGACATTAATGTAAATAATATATTTTAAAATATATCATAAAATCGAATATAAAATACCATTATGTCACCACTTACACTAAATATTTTTTAAAATTTTACAATTTTTTTTTTTGATAATTTACTTAAAATTTTGAGATGTCAAATCACATTTGTTTAAAATCAAACCTTCATTTTGTTTTGCTAAAATAGTGAATTCAATATTATAATATCTATATATATATATATATATATATATATATATATATATATATATATATTTAAGCACAATACTTGCAAACAATTTTTACCTTTGTTTTTTTATATCATTTTTATTATTTTCTTTAGTTTGAATTATTTTATATTATATTTTATTTATAGAATACTTTTTTATTTTGTTTATTTTTCTCGTAGGGTAAGTTATAGTAATCGCAAAAAATCTAAAATGGAAGTTTTTATATAGCTTTTGTTTCAAAGGTTTCTGAACATTTTAGAATAGCTCATTGTTAGAAATATAGATGTATATGTGTGTGTTTGTATACGTGTACGGATATAAATTTTCGTCGACGCGATTTCGAAAACACACATATTGAATGATTCAAAAAACATTCGATACCTTTTAATGAGAAAACGTGTTGATTAGTTTTTGGCCGAGACAAGTCCAGCCGTTTCGAAGATACGGGGCAAAAAGTACCAAAAATGAAAAATCAGTTATTGAGAGAACGAAGCGTTCGATTTCAATAATTCAAAAATCGTTTTACTTGTTTTGATAAATAAAGAACTGATTACATTTTTAGAAAAGCGGGCCTAGCGGTTTCGAGGAACAGGTGAAAAAAGTAAAAAAAAACATTTGCCGAAAAAATATTTTACAAATATTTTATAGAGATTTTAATAATAAGTGTAAATTTTGTTTACATTTCTATGGGTTCCGTACCAATGTTTATCCGTTGAACTGCGGCGCGGCGCTCGATATTTCTTCTCAAATATTCTTTCTTCTATATTCAAAAATATTCAAAATATAAAAAAAATCAAAATTTTTCAAAATACTTTGAATAGTTTTGAAAAATTTAATAATTCTTAAAAATCTTATTTCTTCAAAGTTTTCAAAAAAAATAATTTTTTTTAAAAATTTTGATTTTCGATAGTTCCAGCAATTTGCCTTAAGGCACGATGCCAAGCACCACAAGTTTTACATTAAATTTATAGAATACTTTTGTATATTCTCTATACTTTTGTATATTCACTTCACTGTTTTATCAGTTGTATTAAAAGATTGTTTCTGTCTTAATTGATTAAAATAAATTACTATAATAAATCAATCAACTTCAGTCACTTCCCTTGTGAATTCTAAAGATGCTTGCGTCATTTTAAATTTATTTTTATCAATTATTATAAGAAATTAAATCAGTAAGTAATTTCTATTTGAAAATTTTTATATACAACAATAAAAATGAATAATTTGATAATTTGATAATTTTTAGATAATTCATTGTGAATATCGTGGACAATGTTTAGTAAGTATCACAATTAGGTAGAGCCCGATAATGTTCAAAACAAGAACTGGAGCAGTAGCACTCTGTCACTTTATTTGAAGCGCACGTACCTACACAACAAGATATTCGCAAGCCGGTTTTAAAGATTTTTAAAGTTACAATTCCTACTTCACAATCGACAATCTAAAGCTAAATGCATGCAATATTGTCTGCACCAGGGGAACGAATCATTAAACAGAAAATTATTAAAAACTTCAATTATTTTCTCTATTTGAAAATGATAATTAAAAAAAATAACACAAGACAGATATAACAGCTTCATTGCGTTTAAAATTAATAAGCCAATGTGATACAATAAATATAATAAATATTTTTCATCCATGACCAAAGCTATAACATAACTAATTAACAAAGCTATATACAAGATGCATAAGTGAAAAGAATATCATGAATTTTGATTACTAATATAATATACATTCATTTTTAAAATTGTTAAAAATTAATTTATCAACTTTCCAGATAAATTATAGTAACCGCAAAAAAAATTAAAAATAAAAGTGTTTATATAATTTTACGTTTCAAAAACTTCTGAATATTTTGGCATCTATTAGAAAAAATGTATGTATGTGTGTATGTGTGTGTGTGCATATTCGGATATAAATTTTTGTCGACAATTTCGTGCACACGCATCAACCAAGTTGAATAATTCATTCGATTCGTATTGACAAAGAAACATGCTTTTAGCCAAAAACATTTTATTTGTATTAACAAAATAAAAAACTGATTAAATTATTTGAGATGGCAGGTCCAGCGGTTTCAGAGAATCTTGCTTTAAAAAAATCCAAAATATTTTAAAATATAAAAAGAACAAATTTTTCAAAAAAGTTAGTTTTATTCCAAAAATTATATAATTCTCAAATATCTCATTTCTTCAAAGTTTTCAAGAAAAATAGAATATTTTTTAAAAACCTTAATTTTCGGTACGGGAAGTTGCAGCAATTTGATGACACGACGCCATGCACCACTAATTTGTATTTAATTTCTAAGCTTGTTTATTCTATGACAATTAAATTACATACCGCGCATTACTTTTTTATTTTGAACAGCAATCAGAACTTAAAGATGCCATGGGCTGTTGTGCTGATAGTTCTTAATTACAAATGCATCTCAACGATAATACTGATGATACATTATCAATCCAATGCAGTAAAGTCAAAAAAGAGCTACTTTTACTTACTATTTTGAGTGGAAAAGGATATCACTACTGCTTGATATCAAAATAGAAAAAATAAATTGGATACACTAAATCCGCCCTAGGGTTGAAACGCCAAAGTTCTTACCACACAACCACCGTGGAAACCAATAAATCACATACCATGCCTAAAATTAATGTTGCAAATAGAGTATAAATCGTGGATGTGCATATTTATGCATATCTAGTAAAATAAAGCATCAACCAAACAAATAATTCAATACTATCAAGTTCAAGAAAATTGTTATGCGTCTATAAGCGTTTTTAACGATAAACGTTTTCAACAAAATTGATAGAATGAATCAAAACTCAGCATTGCAGTTTATTCCATAATGAATAATCACAAACAAACATGCAAAAAATGAAATGATTGCAATATATGTTATAATTAATTCATAAAATAGATTGTGCACGTGCTTAGCATGACATGAGCCAGTTTTCTCTGCGGCGACGTAGGTCTAACCATAAGATTCTAGGAAATATAAATAGTATACAACAAGACTTTTTCTAATGTTCGCACCGCATCGAAAGCGAATAGTACCTACATAAAAACTTTTCTTTTAGATTCAATGGATGTTTATTCTTCACCTTAATTGCTTTTTCTTTACTACCCATTATTTGATGTAATAAATAGCACTTTTTCCATTCATTTAAACATTATACTAACACTCTCAGTGGATTCGATAGCTGTAGCAATATTTTACAATACTATTGGCAAACATCTTGTACAAAAAACAATGGTGATATCGCTTGTATTAGATCGATCAATATATCAATAATAGATATATTTCACCAAAAACAACTTCTCAAATATATTAATTTATCTGTGTTATTTAATTCTAACAAATAAGAATGATAATGAATTTGATTTCAACCAAACATGTTTTCATATTTTGACATGATAATATTATGCAAAAGGCGCATTTTTATTATTGGACATTTTTACAGTAAAATATAAAAGCTATTAAAAGTAATAAGATTTGCATTCACGACACTTAAACCACTGAAATAAAAAATGCCGACAATGGAAAAATAGGAAATTCTTAAAGAAACCTTAAATTTTTTAAAACTTTATACATTTCATTGAACAAAGGTTGTTGAATTGACTTTTACGCAGCTATTTCCGCAAGAGAGACACTGCTATACAGAATAGCGTCCGTACTATTAAAGGGACCATGCAAAACAATATATTTCAAGATATTTAAATCATTTTTGATAAAAATGTATTCACATTTCTAAAACACTAAAAGATATAATAAAATAATTGTTAATAATTTAACTCAGTAATAAGTAAAATAATTGTTAATAATTTAACTCATTACCAGAGTGATAAATTTTGAGGCAAAACTTGGAACACTGGGTGTCGTCTAATTGCGAAAGCCGAATATACAGGTCGTCATGGGGATGCCAATAGGCGACGTTCGTAGCGGATGGTTTAAAAAAATATTAATACAAAAGTGATAATGCAAAAGCGTTTTGTTATCTTTAATATAAAATGGTTTTATAATCCATTACTGTGTAATTAAAACTTTGCATCATTGGAAAATAGAACTCATTAATATCTAGCGCATTTGATTGCTGTTTATGGTATTTATTTGAGTACATAAGTGATAAGAACTTCGCTTAATAAATACTGGTTAGGTATGTGTGTATCTTCCTAAGCTTTTACTTTCTTTATTAAACAGACCACATCGAGATACTGTATTTCGTAATAAATAATATTATCATATAAGAATGGCCATTATTCAAACATTTTTGCAACAAATATTGTATGTATGTTTGAGGGGAAAGTAAAAAATATTTGACCTAAACAATATATCAAATAATTAATTATTTACTTATACATGTATCTTATAAGTTAGTGAAATTCAATCGTAAATTAAATTCAAAAGTAAATAATGAGTTGAAACAGTTTCATTTTCATATAACTTAGCAAACTATAATCAAAAAACTAAAAGTTGAATGTTGTAATAATTACTATAAACGTAATAAAATAAATCAACACATATTTCGATCAAATCATCAGTTATCTACATTTTTCTCATATTTTATACATTTAGCTCGTTATGCTAATATTACTTGGCTCGATCTTTTTGGTACTTGCAGCAAAAAAACAGTAAACGCGAATATTATCGGGAATACCTTTATAGATTAATGAATTTAGAAACTCAATCCAAAAACAAAATACTTGCGTCGCACAATTACTAATCCGACACTCTCCCTCTCTTAACATCTCTTAATTCAATATTACATCAAGTCAATATTTTAATAAGTAGGATAAGTTATAGTAATCGCAAAAATGAAAATTGTTTATATATTTTTACGTTTAAGAGATTTCTGAAATTCGGGCATACCTTAGAAAAAATGAATGCTTGTGTGTGTGTGCGAATACAAATTTTCGTCGACGATTTCGGGAATACCAACGATTTGAATACGTGGAGACGTGCTGAAGAGCTTTCGGCAAAGGCAGGTCTAGCTGTTCCGAAATCTTTTAAAAATAAAATAATTTTTGGTACGGCAAGTTCTAGCAATTTGCCTTAAGGCACTATGCCATACACCACTAGTTATTCATATGAACTATTTCTGTGTATAAGTCCGTCGAGTATTTTCTACAGCACTCAGATTGCACAACAGACATTAAAACATAAATTAAATCTAGCACGTGGTTTTTGTCTACAAGTAAGTGTAAACATATTCGTCATACTTATCTCGTGTCACATAACAACCAGTAGACTAATGAACTTTGATAAGAAAATTGCAAAACTGGCAATATACGTCAAATTATATGATTTTGTTACTATTAACTAATAAGTGCAATCGTAAATGCGCGCAACCGATCTATGATGTAAGCGTTTTGAATTCATATCTTAGGAGAAGGCTAAATAAGGTCAAATACTTGATTATCGCACATATAAAATTTAGTATGTATATAAAAGTATAAAAATATAAAAATAATCTCGTAAGCAATTTTATTTTAGGCTTTTATATCCGTAAAATATTTCAAACAAAGGAAAGATAAACAATTGATGATTTCGACTTAAATTGTTTATTTTGTAAAAGCTATAAAACGAAGGAGGCCGACATTTGCAAAAATATAGAGAAATGCTTTGAAATTTAAAAATACGTTACTGTAATACAAAGTGAAAAGTCTATAAATTTCAGAGTGTTTCAATAGAACTTACTTTGCTTCTTATATGTAAGTTATTTTTCATGCGGGTGGAACTTGTACAAAATGTACCATGAAGAGGCAGCATATGATCAAAATGTAGAACCAATTCACTTGTTAACGAAAAGATATATATGGCTGGTGAACCTTTTGAATAAAGGTTTTCCTGTAAGGCTGAACATTTTCGTACTAGTGATCCCTAGCGTGCTAAGTACGAAAACCCTAATAGGTTTCAGCCCTGCACCATCATGGTCGCCCAGGCGTTAATTATGAAACGCAAAAATTAAACTTGTCCATGTAGGCTTCCAATTTTCATACGATTTAATTTATTTGCCAGACGATTTCAACCTGCACCATCACCTGCCAACGACCCGAAAGGTTTACTTTTATGAGCAAGACGTATATATATACGTCTATAAATGCCTTATGTATGCATATATGCCTTAAAATAAATTTTATAATTTTAATTTTAAAAATTAATTTGTCCTATAAAGCAAAATTTTATATATTTGTTTGTCTAAGCGATTTTGAAAGGGTATGTGCAATTCCAGACTGTTCTGTCCAGCCTAAGCCCTCACCAGGCCAGAGCAAAATGCTACGGCGGGAGCGAAGAAATAATCTAATAATAAGAGCAACTTGAAAACTAATAAATAAATTATATAAATAATTAAAGTAAATTATATTATGTAAAAGTTTAAAAATGATATTGTGGTCAAAATTAATCGAAATTGATTGTTAGTACTTTAAGAATCGCCAATACAATTTTTTTTAGCTTCACAGGAACACCGTTATTCAAAAGGTTCATTAGCTCTTGGTTCAATAGTTATTTGGATAATTAGTAATTTTAAATCATCTGCAATTTTGAGGATCAAATAAAATAACGTAATAAATATACCAAATGATATCTTTATTACAATTTTTCAACATTTGCAATTAATTAAATATTTTCATGAAATATTTTAAATGAAATATATTTTGAATGAAAAGATTCGCATTCTGATCTATGATAATACGTTTCCAGTTTAAACAAAAATTCAACTGTGAAATATAATAGTAATACTAAACCTAAATAGTATTATATATAATAATTTAAAAAGTGTAAGTCCTAATTGATAAATTTAATGAAATAGCGCTCATAATTTTTTTTTATTACTAGTTTTAATAATGTATAAGCTAAAAGTGAGAGTAATGAAAATCAAAATAAAGAAGAGAGAAATAAAACTAGTGGTTTATGGCATCGTGCCTTAAGGCAAATTGCTGGAACTTCCCGTACCAAAAATTATTTTTAAAGAAAAAAGATTATTTTTTTCTAATCTTTGAAAAAAATTTATTTTTTGAAAAAAATCAAACTTTTTTGAAAAAAAAAACAAACTTTTTTGAAAAAAATCAAACATTTAAAAAAAAAAAATTCGAAAAAAATGTTTTTTATTTTGAAACATTTTGAAAATTTTGAATTTTTTCAAAGCAATCGCACTGCTTTAGCTGCATAGAGAAGAATTATCGAAGCGCGTAAGCGCCGCGTCGCCGTCTAACGGACAAACGATGTTACGGAATCCATAGAAATGTAAACAAAATTGATACACATTATTAAAATCTCCATAAAGTATCTGATAATTTGATGTGCATATATCTAATGATCACTTTTGACCGACAAATGGCATTTTTTTACTTTTTTATACTAGATTTACGAAACCGCTAGACCTGCCTTCCCAAAAAATTAATCAGTTCTTCATCTAGTCAATACAAGTAAAATGTTTTTTTGAATTATTAAAATCGGACGCTCCGTTCTCTTAAAAACTAAGTTACCGTTTTTGGCCCCGTATCTTCGGAACGGCTAGACCTGCCTTTGCCAAAAGCTAATCAGTACGTCTCCTTATCAAAATGAAGTGAATTTTTTTTTAATTATTCAAATCGGTTGATCGGTGTTCCCGAAATCGTCGACAAAAATTTTGTATCCGCACACACATAAACAAGCACACACACATACTTCCTTTTTTTAAGGTATGCCAAAATGTTCAGAAACCTCTGAAACGTGAAGATGTATAAAAAATTTCATTTTCGATTTTTTGCGATTACTATAACTTACCCTACAGGAAGTTAAAAAAGGGATAAATTTAAATAAATGAATAAATAATAATAATAATAATAATGATAACAATAATAAATAATAATTATAAATATATTTTAATTGCACGACTATAATCAACAAGCTGAGAATCCAACCGTCATACTGTCGATACATAAATCAAATGTAGAGATCGCTAGCAATTTATTCTAATTAACATAATAAAATCTTATAAACAATATTTATAAGATATTCTGCTTATAAAACAAGTAAACAATATTTCCAACAATGTGGTGAAAATAAGCGTCGATATTTTATTACTATGATCATTCTAAATTGTTCTAAACAATTTAACTAGGAAATATTCTATTATATATGTAAACATTACTCTAGAAAGAACAATAGCAATACAATTTGATAACAAATATTGTAAAACGAATTAGTGCCTATAAATGTAAAAGAAATCACCGTCCGCAACAGCAGAAAAAGTTCAACCGTAATGTATCACGAAATTGTTCGTGATCGGCACACATTCCGACCAATTTGTACTACGCTAGTTTAATGACTTTCACATCAAACAAATGATGAATTGCTTGTAAAGAACCTTATGTCATGAATTAAAGCAGCAATTTAAGCACTAACATACTTTACTTCCTGATTTTTCAAATGAATTGCCTCGACCCCCACTGCGAAAGGCAGCAATAATTTTAAACTCCGGCTCGCGACTTTTTTGCATTATAAATAAATATTTATAATAAGGTGTTACAATTAAATAGAATAATTTATGAAAAAATGAAGTTTTAAATGCTGGTTAATAGGAATCAATTAAAATAATTAAATATTGAATAAAACTATTCTTATCTTCATACTATAATTTTCAAAGAATTATATCACATGCTTATATGCATATGAAAAATATCAATAGTCTTGCAAACAAAAAAAAGGTTATTATTCAACGCATTATAGGCAATTATTACTGAGGAATTAGTTAAATATTTGTTGATATTTACTTTTCATATTCGCTTTCAATTAAATCTAAACATTTCGATTTCTAATAGAATTTTCTCAAACACATTTAAAAAATTATCTGTAGTTATATTAATTATATTGCAAAAACACGTGCTTATATGCCCTAAAATTGTAGCTTATTATTTTAAATTTTAATAAATTGATAATGTTTGACTACTTGCCGTAGGTACGTGAAATTTTAATATTAGGTTGTCAAATATCTGTTGACTAATATGTCAAATATGTTGTTTAGACGACCATGATATCTATCGCCAACCAAAGTTTCATAAAAAGCGGCAAGTTTTTTTCTTTCAATAGATAATTACAAGAATCATCAGTATCATTTTCAACCAATATCTTTCGAACAGTTCTTGCTTTTTTAAAATCGATTCAGAATTATGAGCTAAAACGTGGACCAATATTTTTCACATTCTCCTATTTACAAAGAAACGGCTTGTATGATCGTCGCGCAAAATTGATGAACGCTAGTCCTCATCGAGATACATCAAATGGATTTTAAGTTTTTTAAATCGGTCCAGCCGTTTTTGAGAAAACTTCGATTTAAAGTAAAAAATCTGTTCACATACATACACATACACACATATACATACACACACACGCATACTTTTTCCAAATTTGGTGTTATTTGATTCAGAATAGCTTGAAACGTCGAGAAAACATAAAATTAGCGAATCGGATTTTTGGGCGAAAACAAATTTATCCTTGGGGAAGTTTGAAAAAAATAGTTTCCAGGAAGTTCTTCAATATTTATTTACCTTGATCAATATCAATGTATGACAAATACAAATTTATAGTATTTCGCCATTCCTTAATTAAAATAATAGAATGTATTTAAAGCTTGGCAAAATATAATTTAAAAAAGCATAAAATGTACAGGAAATAAATCAAGAATTTGATTACCAAAAGCTGTTTTCTGTACGACTTAAAACAATTTTTACAATTATGGAAGAATTGCAAGTTCACTTACGAGGGCAGCAAGAGTGCATTAAGCAAGAGTGAATTGCGATTAGATTTAAATAAATTTATAAATTTATATTTTCACTAGTTGCAATATTGGTTTCAGTACTAATTGAAAGTATTCATTGACTTACCCAAATGTATGTTTTTACCCAAGTTATATTGTTTTTAGCGCAAAACTATATTAAGAGGCCAATTCTGCAATAATATAGCCGATAGCATAGCGTTGTTATGGCAACCCCTCTTCAATCCTTTCTTGGTACTAAAACTGCGAAAATGTTATCTATTTGCTGTGCGATCAGGCGTATTTTACATATAAACAAACCTATAAAAATGTTATCATAACAGAAATTTTGTGATGTGAATATACGGTTTTATGTGTTAAACGCCTGATCGAGCAAACAGATAGCATTTTCACAGTTTTCAGTACCACGAAAAAAGGATTAAATAGCTTTGCCATAACAACGCAATGTTATCGGCTATGTTACCGCAGAATTGGCCCTTAACTATAGTTACAACAAGAAATATACAGTATGTATTTCCAACAAAATATTCATATTTCAATAGCTTACGTTAAATATTTCAATATTAACACCACATAGATAATCATACCTTCTATTTAACTATGCAAATGCTGTGATTGCTTAGTTCTTTATATGATATCGATTCAGAATTAAAACAAATTATCGGTTTATGAGTTAATTTCTACCGTGTCATCGAGATGATAACATCTCGACATCATTGGTAAACGGGCAAAGTGTGGTAGTTAGTTTTTCATCAGTGGAAGTGCGGTGAGCGTGTTAGATCGACGGCTTTCGCGGCGCGTCGGAATCAATGGCCAGAAAACATTGCGTTCGAGTCGGACGAATCGTTTCTAATTGAAGTTGTGAATGCATTTTTATTGCTAGCAATTAATTAGAACGATTATTAATTACTCCAATTACTGGCGTTCGGGTCCGCACAAAACAGGACATGACGAGCAATGATGCGACGGGACGCAGTGAAATTTGCCCAAAAACAATTAAAATGGATTGGTAACAAAAAAACTCTGGATCCATACTAATTAATAATATATGAGACATTCAGGGCTAATAATTGTCCACTAGTTAAATGATCATTATAGAAATTTGATTTATATGAAAATTTGGGTGACCTTCCACTCGCGAATTGCAAAATTAATATGTATTTCGTCGCCGAAGCGGCGGCATCCGAGTGCAAAGGTTTAAGATATTAGTTTATATTAATGGAGTTGCATCGACAATTCGTAGATACTAACGAGAAACTGTTTATACAGCAATCGTTATATTTAATAATAAAATAGGTTTGTTTGTTTTTGTTTAAAAAAATTTATTTGTTTCATAATATTTTTCATAAGAAAAAGTGAGTATATAGGATTTTGAATACCTATCATATGACACTAACACAGTTCATTGATAAATAACATTTGAAACATTATTGATTGTATAAATTAAATAAATTATGGAAAAAAATCACAAAAAAACATATTACTGTTAATTTTTGGAGGCGGCTTATAGTGTTATTTATTAAGTATGACTGTCGGTAAGTCGTATTTGTTATACCAGAACATATCTTGAGTTATAGATCCAACATCCGTAATAGATGGGTTGTTACTATGTTTGCATTTTTCAAAAAATTTGATGTTAATTTTTAGTAAGTGGTACAGTAAATATAATAATCTATTAGCATGATTGACTTTGCATTTGATAGGATTGCTAAAATTGAGTTTTCTATCCATTACTAAGCCCAAATACTTAACTTTGTCTCTCAATAAGATATTATTGCCGTTTATGTGTATGTAGGATTGAGGAACAGGCAATATAAAATAGGTAGGTAAGGGAAATACGGACAAAATAGAATATATGGACAAAATGACACAAGAGCCTTATTTCAAAAGTGGCTGATTTTAGTAACATTTCCGCGACTCTATAACGTGACGAAAGCCGTGACGAAAGCCATGACGAAAGCCGTGACGAAATCCTGACGCAGTAATCAGTTTAAACTTGGGACTTACATATTGTTATTTGTAATTATAACTATTGAAATTAATGAACTTATGGCAGTACCAGTGATTTCAAACTATTTTATTACAATAATCAGATGTTTGATGAAATTTTTATTATTTATACATTTTTGTTCACTTTTGGGCAAAACGTCATACTTATGGATAAAATGACATAGTATTATTTCGTAAGTAATATTAATTATAGAGTAGTTCAATAGAAAACAAGAAAAAAAATGACATTTGTCAACTGCGATTGGCTTTCAACTTCTGCTGCAATTACTTCTAAAGACCAAAGAATTTATCGGTAAAAGGTAGAGACTTACATTAAGTGCAAAAGACCTCTTATCACATTCTGAGCCTGAGGAAGGTTGGTTACGACGTATGATTTGTTCCCTTTAGGATACCAATGAATACCTTTTTTTATTTCATATAGTAATTATATCAGTCTAAATGAATGAATACCTAATGACTTTTTTTATAAACGGCCTTCTTAAAAATATTTATCTCAGTATGTCCTCATCCTATGTCATTTGGTCCGTACTATATGGGCAAAATGGTTTTTGTAATTAGTTTTCTTACAGAACATGTAATTATAATTTCTGCCTAATTAGAAGACTATTTTACTGATAGTCAACAAATGAATGAATATAAGATGAGTAAGAACGATTGAGACTGATTATAATATAACTAACTAAATAAATATTATTAAGAAACCAAACACTATATCATTTTGTCATAGACCTTATAATACATATATGTATGATGTCTATGCATTTTATCCATACCTCCGTAACTACTAGATTCAGCATGATATTTTACTCCAAATTTATCATATACTGTAATAAAAATCCTTATTATTAGTGTTTGCTGCTCTAAAGTTTATCATAAGGTATTAATATTGTGAGATTGTAATTAAAATAATGTCGAAAAAAAAAATGAAAATAATTTAGATACCGGTTCTTCTCAACTCTGTATGATGAGTGCTAATTTTACGCGAATTAAATAGAACCGTTTAGTACACGAAAAACAATTCGATGTTTTATCGATGAGCGGTATTTTCATTGTGGAAGATATCTATATAATCTCAATGTACAACGACTCTCTTAAATGCGAATAACTTCCGCTGAAATGAAAATCAGCAGGATCCGACAAGATGATTTCCGATCCAAATTCCCCGTTTATATATTAACGATGCAACAAGTGTGACAACTTTCAAATGAATGTTCTTCCTCTTGGGAGAAATATATATATATATATATATATATATATATATATATATATATATATATATATATGAGTTCTCTAACCGTACAAGATAATTAAAACCAACGCAATATTATACCTTCTTGTTCTATAGATAATGCGATTCGCTTTCATATGCTAAATATAAATAAATAACAGATATATCAATTCATTCGCACTTCGGACTACTTACAATTACACTATCAAGCTAATTCTATAAATTATTCGCATAATATGTGCGTGTAAGAGCTCATCATTTTAAGAGCATTGAATGAAAACTAGTGGTGCATGGCATCGTGACTTAAAGCAAATTGCTGGAGCTTCCTGTACCATAATTAAAAATTTTGAAAAGCTCAGAAAATAAAACGTAGATTTTCATAAATTTGAATATTAATTCTTCATTACGTCAATACAAGTGGATGCTCCGTTCATTACGTCAATCATTCAAATCGGATGCTCCGTTCTCTCACAAACTTAATTACTATTTTTAGCACATCTCCCTATGAATAGAAATCGAATGTTTTTTGAATAATACAAATCGGTTAATCGGTGCTCTCGAAAACGACGACGAAAAATTGTATCCATATATACATACATACTGCATACACACATATGCAAACACACACACATATCCATTTTTTTCTGAGGTATGCCAAAATGTTCAAAAATGTCTTAAACGTAAAGATATATAAAAATTTTGATTTTTGATTTTTAGATAATTACAACAACTTACCCTCCGGTAAGTTAAAACAGTTATATTGATTTGAATTTCCACGTAATACACACATGATAAATTACTTATTGTATAACTAAAATACTAAAAAAGTATTTGCAGTACTCTCAAAAAATTATATACTCATAAAATTCGCAAGTATTTTCATGATAAATACACATAATTTTATTTACATCATCTAAAACATCAAACACTAAAATTTATAGTGATAAAATGTATTCAATAATGGTAAAAATTCATTACACGCCACTAACATTCATTACACTGAACTAACTTCACAAAAAGTGCATATAATATATAACGTAATAAAATCACGCAAATTGAACGTAATATTACATATGCAATAAAATTATGCTTGTAGCAAACCCTCATTGAATAGTTTCATTAACACTTGAATGTTTTATTTTTTTAAATAAAATGTAATCATAGATAAATAATGATTCACGCTTTATCTATTATGTAAAAAATTAATAATGCAATTGTTTATCTACTTGTAGTTAAAGTTCAAATGGTCGTCTGATCACCTCAATTTATCTAAAGACAAAATATAAATAATTTCTGGGTCAGCGGACATTACAGATAAAACCCCTTATCGAATTAGGAAGAAATTCCGATTCTGACCCATGATTTATGCGTAATAAAAATTGGAAACTGAATGATAAAAGCATATCTTACATATGACACATATGGGTCAAAAAAAATTTTTTTTTCAATAAATCTTTTATCGAAATTGCGCTATATTTATTGCTTTTGTTAATATATAGGTCGATGACAACAAACATATCGTGATTTTCTACAGGCTTGGTCAACCTGCAATTAATTACTAAAAACTATTTACTCGTTGTTTACTATTTCACAATTCAATAAAAATATATATTCAGTTTATCAATTTGATAAATACATTTTTGATTCCTTATTGATATATTCAATTTTGCATTTTTGTAAAATTACTTCAAATATTTGAAATTAATGTTTATCAATCACTTCTTTTTGCATAAGTGCAGATAACATTATCGGCTACTTGCTATGAAATCGACATTGACTGATATTAAGTTATCTACGATTAGGCAAAAAAATGCGTTAACAAATAAACAAAGAAGTTGAATGAAATGTAACTCTAATACATCTTAATTCAATTCAATATAAATAAAATGCTTCGGAAAACAGTTGCTTTATTTATAGAGTGCGGTGGGTCATCAGAATTGCTGAAACATATTCTAGAATAATTAGATTTGTCTTGAGGTTCAGATAAAAGATCAGTTATTAAAATAATAATCACAAATCCAAAAAAAAGAGTGCGTGTAAGGTTCACACGCGATTGAAGTAAAACTTATTTGCTACTGTACAAGATGGCATTTAAGTAAAAATAAATACTTCATATAACAATTTTGAATAATGTTTATTAGTAATATGTTAACACTCGTGATGCACACATTTATTAGTGTCAACCATTATACACATTTATATAATGATAAACTATAAATTATATATTTATAATAGCATTAAAAATATGTATAATATTTAAAAACAATAATGTAATTAAAGTCATACTTAATATATGACATGATCGATTTGTCATTGTAATTAGCATTTAGAAATGAACCTTCATTAGAGTAAGTAATTGCTGATTAATAAATTTTATAATATTCGTTCACACAGTGGATTATGTTAAACTACGCCTAAACAAATATTGTTTTCGCAACTTCACTCATCATGTAATTGTATTTGAAGAACTTGATGTAATTAAAATTAACATACATTCATTGACTGCTTGTATTTTTTTTACTTTTTCGCTGGCGATATAATCTCATTCTTTGAACCGCTGTAATATCTGTCTTGCCTAAAAAAATATTTTCCATTTTGATAACTTCAAAGATTTATAGAAACTACAAATAATATATAAATAATTTCTTATCAATAAACAACTGTTTAATTTGTTTTATTATTTTCGAAGAACAGGGTAAAATATTCTTCTTATTTAGGCATTTTTTATTAAATCAAGATTTGTACTACGATGTAACTTTATTTGTTATTGTTATTAATTTTTAATTAATTAATTAATTGTTAATGTTTATTTATCAATGTCGATTTCCTTGTTGATATCGGTACGCATACAACGTTGATGCCGGTACTCATACAACGACGACTAATCACAATCGACCCGTATAGAAATTATTTCATCGAAAGCGAATGATGCATAGTTCTGCCCGTAACGCATTTCCGTTGCATTTGTTCGGATTTACACCATAGTCGCGCCTAAAGAAATTTTACTTCAAAATAATTTGTTTGTTCCGAACTATAAGAGGTAGATTATATACTGATAATATAACTTTACTATTTTATTACACAAACACATTTCCAAGAATTGATAAATTATCTATAAACTTCGAGTGTTAGCAATATTATATGACAAATTGAAAGTAATCAAAGTAAATAGAATTAATTCGTTTTTTCTTAGAAATGTTTGCTGCGCCTGTTATAGCACATAAATTTTGTTAGACGTGTGCACTCTCCTTGCAATCGGAACGATAATAAATATTTTTATTAAAATGCCAATCGCAATTTTGCTTTTATTTTTATGTTACATATGATTTCAAGCGTTTCATTTATTTATAAAGTAAAAGTAATGCAACCTACAAAATTCATAGTAAAATATAAACTACATAGTTGCTTTATAGTTTATCGATATCGTAAACACAAATAAAATGAAAAGCTGTAAAATCGATTTTAAGTAAAATCTATGTAACGTTATAATATAATAAATAGTCAAGACAAATAATAAAGTGTTATTCATTGTTGCAAACAGCCATTATTTTTATTGCATATTGCTATTTATTTTTAATTTACTTTTCTATAATATATTAGACTCAAGACAATAAAATAGAGTTTTGAATAAAGTGAGCCAAAATTTGTAACCGAAACTATATGCAATAATACTGTTAATCACTCTAATATTTTATAAATGTTTTCATTTATACCAATTTTAAATAAGTAAAATAGAGTATATTCTATTGTAATTCAACTTTATTTTGAAATTTTGATATGTTCCTAGTAATGTAGAATGGTTAATGGTTTCACAAAGTAAAACTAACAAAGCCCAATAATTGAGTCTATACAGTTATTGTAAGTAAAGTTTTAGCATTAACTTTTCAGTTATCTGTCTTCGGTTATATTAGTTGATCAATTCGATCTTCTCCAGTTTAAGTAAAAAGAGATAACATAAGTATGTGGTATAAGAACTGTTTGTATTACCATACATATTATGAGAATCATTTCAAAATTAGATAACAAAAACTAGATTAAATATCATTTTGTTTGCACTAACAATTTATGACTATTATTCATGCAAAGTATTATAGTTATATGATATTTGTGATGGCTCATGCTTTTAAAGTTATCTAATTCGCGGTGTTGACATGAACATTATTAACGGATGCCGCATCAGGTTAAAAATAATGCGGGTAAAATACAAACGACAACCTGATAACGTACATTTTATCGCAAATGAACACAAATAAAACGTAGGAGACTCACCATCAGAATAATAAAAAAGAAATTATAGAAAAAAGTAATATTTCGTAAATATTTTTTTCATTTCAGTATGAGTTGAAAAAATTATTTTTTTTAACTTCCCGTAGGGTAAGTTATAGTAATCGTAAAGAAGTCGAAAATAAAAAAATTATATATATTTTCGTTTCAAAGGTTTTTGAACATTATTGCATACCTTACAATTAGAAAAAATGGATGTATGTATGTGTGCGTGAGTGTGCATGTATGTGTGTGTATGCGGATACAAATTTTCATCGACAAATTTTGGGAACATGGTTCAACCTATTACAATTATTCAAAAGCATTCGGTTCCTAATAATAAGGAGACGAGCTGATTCGTTTTTGGCAAAGGCAGGTATAGCCTTTTTGAAGATACAGGGCAATAAGTGCCAAAATCGGTAACTTAGTTTTTAAGAGAATGGAGCGTCCGATTTTAATAACTCAAAAAACATTTTACTTGTATTGACAAGATGAACTGATAAAATTTTTGAGAAGGCAGGTCTAGTGGTTTCAGAGATCCAGTGAAAAAAGTAAAAAAAACGTCATTTGGCAGTCAAAAATCATCATTAAACATAGGCATATCAAATTATCACATATTTTATGGAGATTTTAATAAAGTGTATTAATTTTGTTTAGATTTCTATGGGTTCCGTCACATCGTTAGTCTGTTAGACGGCGACGGTGCGCTTACGCGCTTAGATATTTCGTCTCTATGCAGCTAAAGCAGTGCGATTGATTTGAAAAAAAGTTCTAAATTTCCAAAATATTTCAAAATAAAGAAATAATGTTTTTTGTTTAAAAAGTCTTATTTTCTAAAAAATCAAAAATTAAAAAAAAAATCTTTTTCAAAAAAAATAATTTTGGTAAGAGAAGTTCCAGCAATTTGCCTTAAGACACGATGCCATACACCACTAGTTTTATTATTATTACTCTGTGATATAGATATGGCAGAATCGTGAGGCTGCGCCAGTATATGCAACATCAACTGTATTTGACAATGTCATAACAAAACTTTAGAGATCCTGACAAATGCATCATGGTATATGTCTAACTACTACCTTCGCAAAGACCTAAACATTAAAACTCTTGTAAAATATATAAAGTCAAGAAACACTTCAACAAGAGCCCAAGAGTGCCCTGTCTACCCCTATAAGTAGATTGGTGAGAAAATGGCCCAGCGACCTCCCACGTCTGTGATCATATGCAGATTCTCGTTGCTGACCTGATAAAGCTCATCATTACAAGATTATTATTTTTTAAGATATTTTTTCATAATTTTTGTTTATAATTAGTTATGTTGCTTATAATTGTAATATATAGCTTATTATTCTTCTTTTAGTAGACATAATAAAAAATGGTTTGATCTCGAAAGTTTATTAAATAGTTCACAGCTTGAATATCTGCAAGTTGTACTTAATCGAGTTATATATCAACAACAACCTCTCATTAGTATCACAAATCGTAAGTACAATTCTTATCCTCAACATTTGATCCAATCCATAACATTCATTCAGCGCTAAGAATTGCATCATCTCTGTACACAAATTTAGTTTTTTACCTCAAATTTATGATTAATTTTAAATTTGCGATTATCCGGACTACCAACCGCAAGCAATTTAGTACATGTATGTAATGAGAAAATATATATGTAAGAAAGATTCAATTTCTTAATAAACACTATTTTTATTGATATCCATGTATGTATTTGTTATTTTTAATAAATACAGAACATTATTCTTCATACATTCGATTATCCGGATTTTTGATTATCCGAATGCCTATCGACCACAATTAGTCCGGTTAATCGAGTTTCTTATGCATATATATTATCTTTATTTTTTAAATTATTTCGTTCAACCATACCGCTCAGTTTTCTGAGAAATATGTCAAAAAGAGTAAAATATTTATCTGCACTCTTATTACACCATAACAATATATGTCGTCATGTAACATTTTATGTTCTTAAATAAATCATGACCGAGATATGAATTCATGTTTGAAATAAGACACAGGTTTTTCTAGTTTTATCAAGATGGTTTTAAAGTTTATTTTCATCAAGTCGTGAACATAAAGTTTATCGTAAGCATGCAAAAGCATTTTAAGTGTGAATGAACAACTTGTGTTCGAGGTTACTCGCTTTGCTCTATTGACCCTGAACTGCAAACGTGCACCCCATTTATCAAATTTAGTGAAATTGAAATCGCATATTAAAGCTACTAAGATGATAAAAATAAAAAAAATATATAATTTTACATGAATAACCAGCGACAGAAAGCTGTCATTTATAATCTATGTTCAATAAAAATCCCATACCAATTAGTTAAAGTTGTATTTGCTTGTAAATACTATGTAATAAATTACAAAAAACAAAAACAAAAACAAAAACTAAATATTGATATTCAATAACCCTTTCGCCACGTGAGTGTTTTCCGCAGGAGTGTCGCTGCTGTACGGAACAGCGTGTCTCTCGTGATCGTGATATATTATAAAATATTTCTATCATTATCAATAAAACTCAAAATTACAACAAAAGACTAGTATTCTCAATAGTTTGACTCCTAGTGATAAATCTTAAGACACAACATGTCGTCCATAGACGACACTCGTACAAGCAGCACATCATGCGGATGTCGTTCTCGTAGCGTTAATATTCACACACCGCTAAAAAGAAGTTCCCGAAAAAAATCTGTTAAAAATAATGAATGTTAAAAAAATACACAAAAAACAGATTTAATAAAATATTAAGGTAGAAGCTCTAATTTTAAACATTACTTGTATACTTATTGAGAAGTATATAACAGAGCCCTAACTTCAAATAAAAATAAAAATATTTAATGTAAATGCATAGTAGTAAAAAAATCATTGGCCTGCGTACAGGCTTTGAGGTCAAAGCTTATTTGTATCTTTTTGGCACATAGATGCTTGAATTGCAAATAACGATTTCCGTACTCTAACAATAAGAGTACGAACGGAACTCTATCGTTATTGCTTATGTTCGGAGTGTGGAGAAATATGTCTAAACATATACATATATAATATGTAACTATTTACACATATGTAATTGTATTGTTGCCCATAAATATTTTTCTCTTATACCGACTGAAATTACAAACTAATGTTCTGACGTGTATTGTAAGTTCATCGTTTTGGCATTATGTATATATTAATTCAATAATTTTAATAAAATTCACAAAAACTGCGTTATATCATATAAATATGGCTTTATTTTAATTGATGTTTTTCAGGTGTCTGTCAATTTACTGTAATGTTACATATTCAGTCAAACTTCTGAAGAATTTATAAAAAATGTTTTTTTCGAAGAGACTATTTTTTAACTTTCCGTAGGGTAATTTAACTTTCCGTAGGGTAAGTTTTTGTAATCGTCCAAAAATCGAAATTAAATTTTTTTGCATTTCTCGACGTTTCGGGCGCACCGATCAACCGATTTGAATGGTTCAAAAAACATTTGATTCCTATTGATAGTGATTAGTTTTTGGCAATAGCAGGTCCAGCAGTTACGGAGATAAAGAGCAAAAAATGCAGAAAATAGAAATCGAGTTTTTGAGAGAACGGAGCATCCGATTTGAATGATCTAAAAAGCATTCAATTAGTAACGCTTGGGAGAAGTGGTTATTAGTTTTTGGCAAAGGCAGGCCCAGCCATTTCGAAGATACAGAGCTAAATGTGCGAAAAATGCCAGTTTTTGAGGGAACTAAGCGTCCGATTTAAATGATTCAAAGAACTTTCTGTTTGTTATAACAAAATTGATTTTGGAAAAAAAAAAGTTTCAAATTTTTTTTTTAATTTTTTTTTTCAGATTTTTTTTTGTGGAAAATAATTCATAATTCATTTTTAATTCTGACTAAAGTTCTAATAAACTTTAAACAAATAATTTCAACTTTGCAATTCAGTTTATAAAATTCTTATAAATATTAGACAATGTTACGATATTTATAATAATCTATCTGAAACCATTCAATATTTCTCGAACATTTCGTTACGGTACGGAAAGTTCCAGCAATTTGCCTTAAGGCACGATGCATGTACCCTACTAGTTTTATTATTGAATAGCATTGAATTTTCTCATTAAAAATAGTCTTAAATACGTGCTTAAATTAGAGTCATCAATGATGTAAGTAACATATAACACCATTATTACGATAACAGTAAAATTATAAAAAAAATAAAAGAATGTTTGTATAATTCTCCAGCTATGTAGTCACTATTTTTAACTGGCGGATGTGGTGAACAAAAATAGGCAAAGAGGAAACCTCTTACCTCCGGCGAAGTGATCGCCCATAGACTAAATACAAATAATTGTACCACAAACTTCATAATGTAAAACGTAAATTCTCCGCAAACAACTCCATAAAGCATCGTTGTATAATATTATTCATTGTTCGTTTAAAATTCTCCGTACAATGTCATGAAGTTTTATAACAATTGTTAATTAATAAAAGTTGTGTACATGCGTTACCTTACAACTGCGAGAATGAAGATAAATTAGTCGGATTATGCATTCAAAACAAATCTAAATACGCACGCTAGTGATGTCTTCTGAATGACTCTTGATGACTCGGACAATATGAAACCCATTCTATTGTCGACATGGACAATGACATGAGACAACAAAGGAGCATCACGTACGGCTTGTGCATGTGCATCATCTCAGAGATGGTTCAAGTCAAAGGCAGGGCAGCAAAACCGATCAAATGAAATCTATTAAATCTATGAAATCGATAATTGTTCCTTGCTTTATGTATCACAATCTCTGTCTGATCATTTTGAAGTAACTGCCCATTGAATGAAAAACGCCCATTACATTATGTTGAAAAGGAAGTGTTAACGCCTATGGCTCAACCCTGGTCTAATAAAATTATATAAATATGTTTTAATACTCTTCATACAGAATAATAATAATAAAACCGAATCACTTTTATTGCACTATTTCAAAGTACCAAATAATCCCTTATAATGTAATACATCCTGTCGATAAACAGTCCCTCAATCATTAATCCTTTTTTCCCAGAAATTAGATTCCTTGAACACCGCAACCCAACTAAATAAGTTAATATTTGATTGGTTAGGATTGCAATGGGCAGTTGCGTATACACAAAAACGAACCGATAAAAAATAATATAAAATTATTATTTTTAATACTTTGGAAATTAGTAGCAACTGAAACTTCAAATAAGTAAGATCAGTAATATCTCAAACTTCATCTATGTAACAAGTAACAAGCCATCAAACAAGTAATATTTTAACATTCAAACAAGTAACTAATATTAACATTCAAAAAATAACATATCAATCTATCAATCTTTAACATCGTATTATTTTTTCTAAATATACAACAATTCAAACTGTTTATCATCTTTTAATAGTTTTGTATGGCCACTTACTAATTATATTTGGTGCTTCGGCGCATTATTCGCGAAAAGAGTATAATGTATTTTAACAAAGTTTGGCAGAATCTCGTTGTATCACAAACTTTTTCTATATATTTTCTTTTCTATATTCACGTTATGAACTAATCGCGTCACAACAGGAAGAAATTCCGAAAATACGAAAATTCAAGGATTCGATACCATACTCGGCCAATTCGGTACCATGCAGTATGGTACGACAGATCTCAAATATCACATCAGGTGATAAGTTTTTCCCTTATTTATTTATTCATATCCGAATAGTCTTTCGAGAGTATTAAAAAACACTATTATTGCACTGGCGAGAATTCAACTTTTTAACTTAAGTTCTCATTTTTGTTTTAGAATATAAATACAGGACATCGAATAAGGATTTACTGATATTATTACTCTACTATTTTATTGATGAAAATTAAAACATAACGTCTTATTGCATAAGCAATATTATTCTAGATTTAAATAGAGCAATTTAATATTACTATATTATAGTAGATAATATGTTTCAAGCCCTAGGTTGAATTAGGCATAACTGTGTTATCTTCTAAATAATATATGTACTTGTTTTCTTAGAATTTGAATGCACATGTGCTTAAACTTTAAACGAAGAAGAGATTAAGTCATTATCAGATAACGCGTTTGTAACAAGACCTTCGTTTGTAACAAATCGCCTTAAGATGAGTCATAATATGTTTAACCCCACATTATTTTTATTTTTAGAATAAATACTAGGGAATATAACAAATATCTAATACAGAACGATCGAGTATTCGTTTTTAAAAATTTACTACAGTTACCTAAAACACTTAAATAATGATAAAATCCAGAAACAATGTGTAGTTTATGGCTATCGTTCTTATTTATAAAGTATGAGATTTGAATACTTTTACTTATTTTTTAAGTTTTGTACGCAAATTTTAAATTGCAGAAGTAATTTTAGTGCAATTCTATTTTGTTTTAATTGTTTGGAATACAAAATCATTCATGACTGAATTATTAAATTTTTATTAAATTTTTTTATAAGTAAACCATTCACAACGCCATAAATAAAATATTTATTGTAAGATATGATTTGTACTTGTTTATTTGGAATATCGTCAGTATTTTAAGCAAATTTAAAATTTTATGGTTGTATAGGCATTTTACTTGCGAAGAAAATTTATTATTTTAAACCGTTTATATCAAATACTTTTTTCTCAACAAAATTTCTTGCTTATAATTTTTAGTCTTTTAGTATAAATTCTTTTTAAAATACGTTCAAACCCTTTTTTGTAATAGTTTTCTCACAAATTCATATGCGTAGATTTAAGAACAAATTACACAAAAGTAATTTAATTTATTCTAGGATTCAATAAAATCTTGATAATATAAAAGTCTCGCTCGTCCTCGAAACTAAAATAGACAGCAGTGTTTTAAAGCAAATTCACAGAAGGGGTTCAAATGTTTCTATTTTTGTTCAGTAGAATCATAAACTGGAAGAAATCAATAAGAAATTATTTTCTAAAGCTAATTATTATGGTTGATGTACTGCCAACCTAAAAAGCACAGGATTATATTAATTATATGTAATTATAATTACATAATTTAATATTTACAATTTATTCTGATTGAAAGGATTTATGCATGAAATTACAATAAACTTAAATTAATAAAATAAAAACATATTTTAAAAGAAAACGAATAGTAATTTGTAGAAAAAATGAGTTCATTTTGAAAAACTATAAAAGGATGGCATCAGACATCCTGCACCTGATACCTATGAATTAAATTGCCAATAGCTGTATAACCACTAATACACGAGGGACCCCAATAAGATATAAAATGTTATGAAATATTCAATAAGAGCAATTTAGATAAGTTTTAATCAATAAAAATATATAAACTAAAGCAGAATTGCTGGAGAGTTCAGTGAATTGACAATTATGTATTTCTAGTTCACACGATCAGGCATGCAAAATATATATTACGATTAACGTTCCCACGAAGCAATTGTTATTAAAACAAGAGCACGCAAAAGATATTTGCAACAATTGATTAATGACTTGATAAATAAATTATTTGAACAATATTGGCAAACCGCAACTTACTATGATAATGGTTATACCATTGAAATAAGTTAGGCGTTTTTATGTAGAACTACACGGAATTGTACAGGAATGTATGTATGTATATATATATATATATATATATATATATAATGTAGTGAGCAATAAATACATAAGTTAGCAATAAGTTTAGTATAGCACTTCTAATCCTAACACACTACAGACGGGCCCCGTAAAAATAGTCGCGAGAGCAAACTGATTTGTGTAGACGTAGAGTAACGAAATGAAGAACTGATTATTTACTTATTATTTTTGGAAAGGCAGGTCTAGCGGTTTCGGATGAAACTAGTTGAAAGTGGCATTTACCTGGCAAGTTGCATGAACTTCCCGGAATGTGCGAGAATTAACTTATTTGAACAAAATTGAAATTTAGTTATTTCAACTGTTTATTTCAAAAAATCTTTCAATTAAATCTAAACATTGCGATTTTGAATAGAATTTTCTATTGCCAAAAAAGGTTCATAAAATAAGACAAAAAAATTTTCAACAGTTAATTTAAAAAAACGGCTCGGTAGAATTTTTAATTTTTCAAAATCGATTCAGAATTAAGAGGTAAAACGTGAACAAAAAAATGTTCACTTTTCTCCTATTTGCAAAGAAACGGCTCAGCCGATCGTCGCACAAGGCTGAGAAAAGATTATCCACATCGAAATACATCGATTGGCTTTTAATCGATTCAAGCGTTTTTAAGAAAACGTCGATGAAAGTTCTAATTTTGACAAACGCCTCATACACATGAAAGTTCTAATTTTGACAAACAAAAAAAAAAACGATTTTTGCAAACACTGGCGAATTTTTCAAATTAAACGAGTTGTCGTAAGGCAGCAATATTTTAGTATGATCTATAAGACTATGGTATCTACCGGTAAAAAAAAACCTACAAAGAAACGGCTTGGCTGATCGTCGGGTAACATTGATAAATGCTAATCCTTATCGAGATACATCGAATGTCTTTTAACTTTTTTAAATCGGTCCAGCCGTTTTTGAGAAAACGTCTATTTACGGCAAAAAAATCTATTCACATACACACACACACATATATAATACTTTTTCCAAATTTGGTCTCATTCGATTCAGAATGACTTGAAACGTCGAGAAAACAAAATTAGCGAATCGGATTTTTTGATGAAAACAAACTTTAACTCCTTCGGGAAGTTAAAAAATTAAAAAAAAACCATTTGGCGGACAAAATGATCATTAGACATATACACACCAAATTATCAGGTATTTTATAGAGATTTTAATATTAAGTACAATTTTTGTTTGCATTTCTATGAGTTCCGCACCATTGTTTATCTATAAGACTGCGATGCGGCGCTTCCGCGCTTCAATATTTCGTCTCTACGTAGCTAACGCAGCGCGATTGCTTTCAAAAAAAGTTTTAAATTTTCAAGGAAACACAAAATATGAAAAAGTATTTTAAATTTTTAAAAGAATTCAAATTTTCACACATTTCAAAATTCTAAAAAATACAATTTTTCAAAGTTTTCAAAAAAATTTAAAGCATTTTTTAAAAACTTTGATTTTCGGTACGGAAAATTCCAGAAATTTGCCTGATCAATACGAATCGAATGTTTTTTGAATTATTCAAATTGGTTGATTCAAATTCAAATTTGAAGTTGAATTCAAAACCCAAAATCTCCCTTGTATACGAAAGTTTGTATACGCACATACATACATACATACACACACATATTTACATTTTTTCAAAAATATGACAAAACGTACCCTACGGGAAGTTAAGAATTCAAATTTGTCAAAAAAGTCCAGGTTTTTCAAAAATTTCAAAATTCTGAAATATATAATTTTTCAGTTTCCAAAAATTTTTAAAGCTTTTAAAAAATTTAAATTAGGCTACGGAAAGTTCCAGCAATTTCCTTAAATGCACTACTATTTTTTCTTTATTTTTGAAAAATAAAATGACAAAACTCAGAATGACCTCAGAACTGGTGAGGATAATTTGAGCCACAAAATCTAAGAAAACGATACGATTCTCGGTCGAAAAATAATCTAATGACTAACCCTGGATTGTTGTGTACATTACAGTAATTATCTGTGGATTAGGTCATGTACGCCGTTGATTGTGTGCACTCGATGTGTCTGCGGAAAGTGGAAGGGAAAACGTGTACTAGAAAATATCATTCAGACAGATGTATCGTATGGAACTGAAACTTGTTACAAAATTTCGTGTCGTTGTCACCGTTTCGACACGTTGTTGTATTGACGCACAGTGAATCTCATTGTTTGAATCACTATCAAGTCAATTAAAACGAGTACATGATTAAATTTATAATTTCGTCATCTAACAGTGAATATGCAATAAACTTTGGAATTTATTGCACTCAAAGGCATTCTCGTACAGATAAATAAGAAATACAGGTGCCATATTGCAAGATGCAGGATGCAGAGTAATTAAAAGTAACACACTCGAGCTTTTATAAATAATACATTTCCAGTGATTGAAAGTATTAATTCAAATGCAAACATTTAATAGTAGTCTACCCGAAGGCAGGTCCATGGTATGGACCTGCGATAAAATCAATGATTATTTTCCCTTCTCTTGTTTATTATTCCTCTTACCGTTTTATTACCATTGACTAATGACCATTGCTTAAAAATTAATTATTTTATTTGCATTTATAATTTATCAATTACAAATGTCAATGTAGAAATTTTTTTTATAAAAATGCGAATTTCAAAAAATGCTTCAAAAAATTATAAAAATTGTATGGAATTGAATATTCTATTTGAACTATTATTTTTGAATATTTTTTATTTTAAATTGCATGATTCTTTTAGGAAGAATAAGAGTATATAAAGCAATAATGAATAATTGGAAGAATTAAGATTCTCTTTAAGTAAATAAAATATAATAATTTAAATTAAATCTAAAAACAGTTTTGATCTCTAGAGGTATGTATTGTGCCAGTTTTACAGAAACTACGGAACACTATATTAGGTAAAAATCTATTTTTTTTAAAAAAAATTTTTTTTGTACAGCAATCAGAACCCAATAGTCCTATAAGCTGTTGTGCTGATTTGCCTTAATACTAGTCTGTTTGACAGATGGCAACCCAATCAGTTGTCACATCTCTATATGATATATTACTATTACAATTTCTTTAATAGGGCGAGTATTTTTATTGGTGCAGCAATGCCGGGTGAAGGCTATTTTCACTTGGAAACATATTACTATCTCTATTTCCAAGTAAAAATCGTTGTCATTGCTGACTGACAACAGGCTGCTCAAAGTGGGTATCGAGCCCAGGACCTCTGATTCAGGTCCCATCGCTTTTAACCGCTTACCTACGGGCGAGCTCATCTATTTAAAATACGAGCAAAATTAAAATCTTTTAGGAAAAGGAGAGGTAAATAGATATAGAAGTATAGTAGATACAAAAATATGAATGAAATCTATTTAAAATAACTAGTGATTTTATGTGCATATATAATGAACTCAAATTTCGCCCGCAAATTTTATTTAGTACCTACTTTGTAGTACTTCTGTACCCAATGTAAAAAATGTTCGCTAATGCATCAAAATTATTCTTTTACTTTGTTGAATTAGCAGTTTTAATATCTTATTACGAAATAATTCTTTTTCCAATAAATTGCACATATGCTTGCTCAAGCATGTGTCACATCGTTGATATATATATTTGTCATAATTTCCAAATGATGGACAACTCATGTTAGTATTTATTTCGCGTTAAAGTTGTGCAGTACGGAGTACAGAATTAGTCAGATTCCTACAAGGACATTTACTGCGAGCATATAAGTCTTCGTTTGCAAAACTAATTTGCGCATCATCGTCAAGCAGCACAAGTGTCAAGGTTACTCGCAAGTCTCACATTGATTAGATTCAATTATACGATATTTATATTCGAATAAAAACTGGATACATTACTTATAAATATTTGTTGCAATTTTTTGAAAATATATTCAATTAAATCTCTCAAAAATGAAAGCCTTTACTAAAGTGACCATACGTCCCGGTTTGGCCGGGACAGTCTCGGATTTTCACCTTGTGTCCCGGATTTTTCTGAAAGCATTATTTGTCCAGAATTTAGATGTTCTGCCCCGGATTGTCCCGAGTTTCCAAAAAGTATGGTTGTAAATTGAAAATGTGCAACTACTTGATAATAAAATTACAACAACCCATCAAATATTTGATAAAGATATATACAACGAGTATGCTTATATGAAATAATTCGATATGAATGAGAAAATTGTCGAATACTAAATTCCAAAAGCCGATTGAAATAGCCTCTCACATTAATAATTTTGTACTTTCATTTTCAATTTTAGAAAAATTACCAAAAAATATGAAAGTGAACTTTTTGAACGCCTTGCACAAGTGCCAATTTTTACTAGAGTTAATTATATAGGAAAATTTTATAATATAATCTAGCATATAATATAATAATAAAGTCCTACTAAAAGTTAGTTTTTGTGATTAAAATAAAACATAAATTCAATAAAAAAAAAACTGATTTTAAATCATATTTAAGATAATTCGGCAAAAAAAAATTATGTTTATGTTACCAGCCCAATCCTTTATATAAATTTAGATGTAAATATTATACCGAAGCTGTATATGAGTGAACTAGAGTTAAGTCTCCGGAGTGAGTTATACACGAGGTTTTTCTCTTCAAAACAAAAATAAAATTGAATTTGTTCTGAAGTTTTCCGTTTTTTCTTTGGTCAACACTGCAAGATATAGAGTCATTAAGTAAATCGTCTAGTTGACCACAAAATTTTACAACCCGACCTTTATTAGTAAAATTTTTAAAAATATTATTTTATTGGTAATTATTATTTTATTGGTAATTATTATCAAAAATTTTCTGGTCGCTTGATTTCCTAATAGACCCTTTAAAGCAAAAAAACTATCCTGATCTTTCAATATTTTTATTAGACAATTTGAGATTTGTATGCATTAGAGACAGGCTTATCATATCCGAAGCCGGATCGGTTAGGAATTTAACTCCGCTTCAGAAAGGAGTTATATCCATTTAACAACTCCACAACTCCTACAACTTAGAAACCAAACACTCGACACAAATGTGTACTATAGTGTGCTGTCATATAATAATTTAAGATAAGTATTTGGAAATCGTTTACAAACAGTTCAAACATTTTTTTTATTCTATTATGAGAAATTACTATTTTATGCATTTCAATGTACATACAAATCTCAAATTGTATGCCAAAAATTGAGACAATGAAAATATTGAAATATCATGCTATAAAGGGTCGAAATCAGACAACCAGACAATTTATGAATAAATAATTGTTAATAAAATAATGATTTTAAAAATACCAATAAATCTTGGATTGTAAAAATTTTGGCAGGCGATCGAATCGAAGGCTGATATTTTTTACAGTGGTGACCAAAAAAACGGAAAACTTGAGAAACAAAATCAATATTATAATTATTTTTGAAGAGAAAAAAATCTTTGAATATTTTTATATTTATATGAAAATAATGCTGTAAACTTCATGTATGAAGTAAGAACAAATTCAGTACCAGTTTAGGAAAGTTGGATATGTCAAAATCTCTTATACAACTCAGCTCGTATTCACTCCGAGGGAGGAGATGTCTTGGAGTGATTACTCCGAAGTGTGTTACCCATCTCTAGTATGCATATTGAACTGCATAAAAATGTATTTTTTATAATAATATGAATAAATATGTTCGAACTATTTGTAAACGATTTTCAAATACATAATGTGATTTGACAAATCCTAAGATATATGAACAACTATGAAACACTATAGACATTATGAAACACATTTATGTGAGTGTTAGGTTTCAGAGTGGTAGGAGTCGTCTGAGATGTTAAGCGGATATAACTCCCTTAATGAAGCGGAGTCACATTTTGGGATATGATAAGACCAACTATAGTATGAACACCCTTCTGCGCTTAAACAAAACCACGAGATTTACCAGAATTTTATATATATATATATTGAACTAAAAAAACTAGCAAAAACGCGGTTGTCGACAGTTCTCCGGCTGGTCAATATGTGAAGTAATGTGGGTATTGTAATCATCGCAGTATGAGACGCATATTGTAAAGATGTAAAGGAATGTGCTTGGACGTCTGTCGGTCCGTTGCCTTGCATTCGCATCTTCCGTGAAAAGCACGTTCGACAAGTCGAGCATGCGACAAATACGTCCGCAAAAGTCACGCCCGCGGAAACCAGAATGGACAAAATTTGTTGATAATTGAAAAGAAACCATTTTAAAAGTAATTAGAAATTCAGCCTAATAATAGTACAAGAAAAAAAAATATTCGTAAAATCCATAGTAAAATATTGCTACATTGAAATATAATATTTATAATATTGCTGTCGCATTATTATAAATGCGACATTATAAATAGCTATTATAAAATAGCAAATATTATTAGTCATTATTAATAACAGGGCTCGCTCGTAGGTAAGCGGTTAAGACAAGGATGAGCAACCCGCGGCCCACGGGCCGCATGCGGCCCGCCGGAGGTTTTTCTGCGGCCCGCCAAGCATTTTTACGGCTGTAAAGGATAATTTTGTTGTCAGTCAAATACTGGTAAAAACTGTTGTTCGCGGAAATAGCATTTTCTGATAAAATAAATATTAATTTAAATAATAGTTTAACAATATTGCAAGAAAAATTGAGAACTTGTCGCGGGGTTTAAATCATCGTGAATTTAAAGACTACTTGACAATTTAGAGCGCAATTATGGCGATGTGCTTTTCAATAGCAAAGTAAGTTAGCTCAATAGTGATGCAATGCTTAAAGGAGCATACGACCCAAGGGCGAACTACAATTGTTTTTGGATATGAAAGAACAATTGTAGTTCTTTCGTGATTTTGGTAATAAAGAATAATATCTTAATAATTTGTAGTATTTTGTGTTTCACATTTCATTTTCAGAAAAAGAAAATGTGAACAAACTTTAATTGTGATTCCAAATGTTCAAAACTAACAAAACAGCTGTTTTCATGTAAATGTTTTCTTTGTCATTTACCATGCAAAATAATACATATTTAGAAAAAATATTTTTCAGTAAACATCGAAATTTTTTATAAATCTCACGCAACCCTGAGAAATTTTCGCTTTTGAAAAAAAAAAAACAAATAAAATTATGATAAATTATTTTTTTGGAAGTACGTATGTGTGCGAACAATTACACAGGTAATAAAAGAAAAGTCGCTGGATTATAATTCATTCGTTCAGAAAAAATGCCAGATTGAATATTGTGCCAGTTTTTAAATGTTTTTCCATATTTTGCGTCCCAATTTTGACTACAGATTTATCTTCAGCGGTAAAAGTACGTTGAAAATACATCGGAAAACATATGTACCACACCCAACCCAGACAACTTTTTTTTGTGAACCTGTGTTAATTTCTACCACGAAATTCATAAAAAATTACCACCTATCAAAACTGAGTAAAACATATCAAAGCTGCATACGTGTTGCAAGTTTCCGCATTAAAAAAAATATAAAAAACAAAATTAAAAAAAAAACGGCTGATATTGATCAGAATATATAAAAAAGCAGTGACAAATTTCTTATTAAAGTTTTCAAGTTAATTAGTTTTTCTGTTTAACTATTATTTGTTTTTATTTTGTATTTATATTTATAAACGCTTATAGTATACACTCGTAATTATATAAAATAAATACTTTTTTCAATTTTGTATTTTTGTTCTTTTCTTGTGGCAATTTTGTAATTTTGTTGCAATTACATTGTTTCCGCGCTCAGTCAACAAATCTTTTGACTTAATTTTAGTTCAGACTTTTAAGTTTATGGAAAAGCTTCAGTTTTATTTTAAAAAAAAAAGCAATTTATTTTTATCATTTTTATCATCGTTGTACGAACGTAACATTTTTTTTAAATTTTGTTATTTATTTTGGTTTTTTAATGCGGAATGTAAAACTACATTCAGCTCCAAATTTTCTTTATTTTATAATAGTTACTTTAGTAGCCCAATCATTTTTATTTAACTTGGTAATCGATCAATTAACTATTATCGCCTTTTTTGTGAACGTTTTTAATTGGATTTCATCAAGATTTTTCTGAGCTTATAAAAAAGCTTAAATGTATTCGCTGCAACATTTTAAAAATAATTCTTAGGTATTGGCAACGAAATGGTTATCTCCGATAAAACTAACTGATTTGCAGGCTTATCCTACTGTATCTACGCATATTTTCCGATGTGCATTAGAAGTACATAGTTTTTCAATGTCTTGCAGAAGGAGCAATTCTAGCAAAAAAATTAGAAATTTAATATTAAAATCTGAAGATAAAACTATTTTTGAGAGAAAACTGAAATTTTTTTCAGAGTTATTGAAAACTCTTTCAAATATTTATATTCTAGTATTTTAACGTTGTAGTGGGTAAATTATCAATGTAATATATGTTAGCTGCCCCTTTTATTTATATACCATATATTTATAAATTCAGAATTAGTTATTCATTTCTAATACTAATGATTTTCTAAAAATATTTCCTGTGGCTAAACATTTGCCGGGTCAGCTAGTGCGGCAAATTATGTGCGGCCCGCCCTAAAATTTTGAAAACCAAATTGGCCTGTGGGTTAAAAAGGTTGCTCGCCCTTGGGTTAAGAGCTACGAAACTTCATTCAGAGGCCCCGGGTTCGATACCCGCTTCGAGCAACCTGTCGTCAGGCAGTAGTGAAACGATTTTTACTTGGAAATATAAGAAGCAATATGTTTCCAAGTAAAAAATAGCCCCTACCCGGTATTGCTGCACCAATTAGATAAAATCTAATAATAAAATTATCAAATATGGATGGATTAACCGTTGGATTACCATCTAAAAATACGAAGTAAGAAGGAGTTCCAGCCCAACAGGTTATAGGATGTAAGGTTCTGATTGATGTTAAGATATGATAATATAAAAAAATATTAATAACTGATAAAGTTGCAGGAATAGTCAGTACCATATCTGACTCACATGAAAGACATACTCCGTTCGAGTCTTTGTGCTGACAAAATTGTCATTTAGTTTCAACTAGAATAAGAGTAGAAGTAAAAAAATAAAAATTTGCAATGAAGAAGTTAATATTTAGAAGAACAAACAAGAATGAAGAATTCAGTTGTAAATAAGCAAGAACAGAATATGTATGAATAAAAGTAGTAGGGGAGACTGGATGCGGTTGTGCCAGGGTTCGGTAGTGACAGTCGTCATGAAAGTTAAACTATATTGATTTTGCGATAGGGTCCAAAGGGAGAAAGATAAGGTATGATTATTCGAACAAGTTCCCATTATTGCTCTCAGTCAGTGCCTTACATTAACATGATCTGTAGACCGCATTGCTTTTAAGAGTCAAAAGAAAGTTTTCATGTTCGCATTTTTTTAATAATAACTGTTAATTGTATACAGATAGATTTATTTGTTAGTTGGGTACGGTTGTGACAAACTTTGTGTGTACGATTGTGGCATGTATTTTTTGTCCTTTTCGGGTGAACAGATAAAAAAATCTAACTTAATAAAGACAAAATACTAAAAAGAAAGGAAAGGCAAAATTTAATACAAGAAAAAAATGATTTCACATAGAATTCTTGTTAACATTGTTTAAAAAATTATGTATTGTTATATATGTGTTATATATTGTTCAAATGTTTATGTTGTATTTTGTTATTTATTATCATTATTAACGACAACAAAAGTCGTTGTAAACCATTTTGGTGTTTTAACCTATTGTATATAAACCTATTTTTATGCCTGTCACAACCGTGTCTGGAGGTGTAGACGTTCTTGTCTTGTATAATTTGATTTTATGACAAATCCGTCGAATTTAAGGAAAGTATTTCAGTATTTCCACGTAAACAAATGTTCAAATTACCATTAAATTTATTGCTCTCCGAACTAAGTGATAAGTCAACAAAATTATTGCTGATCAAAAAAACAGTGGCACAATCATACCGAGTCTCCCTATGGAATATAAAAAAATGTAATAAATAAATAACTAAAAAAGTATTTACGTTTTTCAGTCCGAAAGCATGTTAGAAAAATTAAATGAATACATTTTTGTAAAATATAAGTTAAAGAAAAATTTAGTCCGATAACATTTGATTGAAGACATATTATATAGATTCACATAATCGATTCTCACTAAAATATTTCAAATCAATATCAGTTTGCTATATATGCGTTTGCTTGAATTTAATCTTATCTTCAAGAATGCATTTTTCAAGTACTTTCAAATAGATCAGTGAATATAAGCCAAATATAATAAAACTAAAATATAGAGTAACATATTTTTACTAACAATAAAAAAGTATATATAAAAAAATAAAAAAACATATATGAACTCACATTCCCATACAGGTATGTATGCATTACCTTTTAAAATTTTGCAGACTTTCAATAATTTCAAAATTAAATTGTTTCCGTGTGTTTTAGATCCATACACTCAAATACCAATCACTAAATCACTGAAGATCACTTAATTATTTAGCACTTTATTTCTACCGTAAACTTTGACACATAATATCACAAAATGTTTGATCATTAATTAAAAAAAAATCTGAAAAACCTAAATTATAATATTCAGAATTCACAAGTATCCAAATTGCACATATGTTACTATATTGGAAATATTTGCAATTGGTGCGCACATGTGGTTTAAGCAAGATTGAGCCGGCGGTTCGACCACAGGTAGACGGACGCGTCTGCCCGGCGTGAACGCTGAACGTGTAATGAGCATGAGGTTGAAAATGAGCCAGTTTCAAATAAGCCATTGTGTTAAGGCAAGGTTCCATGCGCCTCCGCCTGAATTGCCCAACTGTTCCATACACAAATATATATATATATATATATATATATATATATATATATAAAGTTCTCTATGGAATATATTAGGTTATAATTATTTAATACCGTGTTCAATGTCATTTGCACGAATCATTTCAAATTCTCTAGAATTCGTACAATTGGAGCTGTTAATATAAAAAAATTGAATTGCCAGAAAATATGCATTGTATCTGATTTCCAGACAACTTTAGCAACTCTGCGGCAAATAAATGAAAGATTATTTGATTCAAAGTATACAGTCAGAGCTACTAGCTAAATTAGTTCAGTCATTTGAGCTTAAATTAGGTAAGAATTTCAGAATTCGAGATACCCAGTTGTGAGTCTATAAATACTTGTATATTGTCACCCTAAAGTTGCCTCAAAACCTACAAATGATATGGTGTCAATATCATAAAGTTGTCTCAAAACCTACATATGGTAGGGTGTCAATTATACTAATCAAATGATCCTACGTGAGCAAGTTCGTTTGGGTAAAAATATAAAAGTCGACGCATTTATGAGCCGATTCTGCCGTAATATATACCAATGTTAGAGCAAGGCTACCTTACGTGGCAGTTTTCATGCAGAAACATACTAAATACTGTCAAAAGCCATGTTTTTGCTGTACGATCAGACGTTTTACACATAAAGCGCAACTTCACTCATATGTTATTAAATCATATCACAAAGATCTAGTAATAATAACATCGTTTTTTGGCAATTGTCCATTTTCTACTGCACAGCAACCACATGACTTTTGGCAGTACGATTTTGTATGAAAACTGCCACGTAACATAACCTTGCCATAACATTGGTCTGTTTTACGGAAGAATCGGCCCCTTAATTTCAAAGTTTATATACATTATATTGATTCAAACAAAATAGACTTTGTAAGCTGATATCAATATCAATTTGAAATTTGCATGAAAAATATTTTATTAATTTATTAAATTGTGTACAAGGATTTGGATTGTTGTCAAATTTCTAATATTTTACAATTTAATAAAGACGAATGCCGATTAAAGCACATTATTATTCTTATGTTATTACACTAATAGTAACAAATACTGATTGGCAGTAATATATATCTGACGGTGTTACTAAACACTCTTTTAACTTAGCAATGTTTCAAAACTTAAAAAAAAACGCACTGTAATAATTATTTCCATATAATTAATCGTCAGGAACATTCTTTAAACGCAAGATATAAATATAATTTTTTACTCGCAAATTTATATGGCATTTATACATATTTGAACTCATCATTATTTTATATAGTTTCTGGCATGATTCGTTCGTGGCATTAAATTTTTCATTTCATGTGTGTCCATAGGCACATGCCTTTACAAATCAACGCTCACACTTGCAGTCCACAATGTGCTATAGTGCGCACAATAATGCAGCAATGATTTCCGGTTAAATGACTCAGGTTATTGTTTGTACCTTGAGTTCAGTATTTCATTTTACAAAAAAACGCATAAACAAAGCAATAATCTTGTTATATTAGTTCAATTGCCTGAAGGTTTGAAATGGGTAAATCAAAGTCAGCAGCCTATGCACTATAAAATAATTTGTTTCGGAATTATCGATCATTGCTCAAACTCTACAAGCAGCTTATATTTAACTCATAACAAAAATGCTCAAAATTCATTACTAGAACTGCAATATGTTTTTAATCATAATATCTATACATATTTATTCCTATGGGCTTTTAAGTTCACAGTGGTCAGAGCTATGGGCTTCCATTTAGAAGTTTCAGATTCGATACCCCAATCACGCGGCCTGATGTCGAGCAGTAGTGACATCGTTTATCACAAAATCCCTGTTGGTAAACAATTGTAGGATCTTCGAATTGCGTAAACAGCGTTCAATACTGCTTCAATAAAAAAGTTTATTCCTTTGCGTTAATGGATTGGATTTAGCCGAAAATACGAAAACTTAAAATGACACTATTTATTAGAAATGAATGTGAAGATACATCCAAATGTTTTCTCAATTAAATCTAGCAAAACAAGCAGAAGAAGTGATGTCTTATCAAGTAAGATTCTCAACGGTAGCGTTTGTATGAAAAATATATTATGTGCAAAGTTGCACATATAAAAGCTGTAACAGATTAAAATTTTGTGATGATGTCCGTCATCCAAGCTAATCTATATATATTAAAAAAATATCGAGAGCAAGAATTTCGTACGTAAGTGTGGTAAAAATAATTTCGAACACTTTTCACATCCGGAGTCGAAATACTAAACTATGAATAATTGAAGCCGTTACTTAAGCGCGCAGTTTTTCTGGAATAGTTTGCGTCACAAGCACAAATGTTTAGAAAAGTCTGAATGTTTAACATTCAATAGTGCGCAGTTTTTATAACATTTGCGGATTACCATCTATAACAAATCTATTTCGGACTCTCTAAAAATAAAAGTAATTCAAGAAAACACTTTTCACATATTTTGACGACTTCATTGGAATTTTAGGAAAATAATGAAATAGATCAAAGATAGTACAAAATAATTTATATGAAAACCTCGAGATCAGTTAAGGTACAGGGAAATTTATAATACCAAATATGAAAATCGATTTGATTTGACAACAGAAAAATATACTTTGGGTTACCGTCGGTAACTTACCGATAGAACAAAAAGTCTAACGAAGCACTGACTTAAATTTAATATATATATATATATATATATATATATATATATATATATAAAGTTCTGTCCGTTTGTGGAATAAAACAAAATACAATTTTCTTCTTTCGCCAATTAATTTTAATTGCCATTATTATTAATGATCTCTTGACAGCGTTATGGCAATTCGTATATTCCATATTTTAAAAATGTTTCATCTCTTGATGAATAAATTTGAACCAGTGCTTGTTTGACATCTTTATTTTTGAATTCTTAGCCCGTCAAAATATTGTGTAAGAACAAAAACAAGTGATAATGAAAAATATATAGTAAGAAAAATAGAAAATAATTAAATAAAGCTAAAGGTAAATCGTAAAAGGTTGTGTAAAATCCACTTTTCATCTCCAGCTATATTCCGGATCAAAAAAGGTTCGTTTTTGTCCCTAGCTTGCTTGCTAGGGAGTGCATATGACAACTCATCATCTAAGATTTTCCGACTTTTTCACGTGACACGCATCTTGAATACTTCCACTTCCACACCATTTCTATCCCTTGAATATGGTCAGAAATGGTTTATTGAGTTAAATTAATCTCTTCGATGTTTTCAGGGAAGGATCTTGTTTCAAAAAAATAACGTTAATAACATAGTTGTCAATCAAAGAAGCTCGCCCGAAACGTGTCTTATCAGGCAGGTCTAAATCACCTCTTTCAAATTTTTCGAACCATCTTTTCCTTCCTTCCTTGTTAAATTCGTCGCTATACCATCGTTTCACGTCGGACATACCATTGTTTCACGCTTAGGACAAATATGAATCAATTTTATTACAGTTTATTTTCTACGTCAATATGTTTACATTAAGCGAGAAAAATATAGAGCCGAATATGCAATAAACTAGTGGGGCGCATGACATCGTGCCTTGAGGCAAATTGCTGGACCTTCCCGTACCAAAATTTTTTTTTTTTTAAAAAACGATTAACATTTTTGAAAACAAAAAATTTTTTTGAAAAAAAAATGTTTTCTTCATTTTGACATACTTTAGAAATTCTGAACTTTTTTTCAAAGCAACCGTACTGCTTTAACTGCATAGAGACGAAATATCGAAGCGGGTAAGCGCCGCGCCGCCGTCTAATGGATAAGCATTGGTACGGAACCCATAGGAATGTAAACAAAATTTATACGTCGCCGCCGATCGCCGTTTAATGATCATTTTTGACCGCCAGATGGCATTTTTTTACTTTTTTCACTAGATCTCCGAAACCGCTAGACCTGCCTTCATGAAAATTTGATCAGTTCTTCATCTTGTTAATACAAGTAAAAATTTTTTTGAATTATTCAAATCGGACGCTCCGTTCTCTGAAAGTTACCGTTTTTGGCACTTTTTGCCCCATATCTTCGGAACGGCAAGACCTGCCTTCGCCAAAAACTAATCAGCACGTCTCCTTATCAATACGAATCGAATGCTTTTTGAATTATTCAAATCGCTTCATCCGTGTTCCCGAAATCGTCGACAAAAATTTGTATCCGCACACACATACACACACGCACACACACACATTTTTTCTAAGGTATGCCAAAATATTCAGAAACCTCTGAAATATAAAGATATATAAAAATTTCATTTTCGATTTTTTTGCGATTACTATAACTTACCCTAAGGGAAGTTAATAAACATGCATTAACGTGGCGAAAATGATATAATATAAAATTATGACATATGTCATAATTTCATATTATATATACACAAACACACACATGTATATATATATACATATATAAATATATACATGTATAAATTTTTACCATTTCTCTTTTAATCAGATTAATTTTAATCTAACATATTTATATAAGGCATTAAAATATATCCATATTTGCGCAACATATTAGTAGAACAACGATAAAATTATGCAAGCTTCATATGAAATGTGAATAACTGGAATAGGTGTATGTAACTTAATGAAAATGATGCCTTTTTGAATGGCGTATTTAAATGGACTTCCAATTAGACGCACCTATTTTCTTGATGTTCACACGATCAATAACAGCACAGAATGAGTCAGCGTGTATTTTATAACAACGCGAAAAATAACAGAAAGAAAAAGAATGTATGTGATTGATTCAGTTAACGAAACGTGAAGAATAATAAAGGCAAAGAATGAATAAAAAAAACTCGTAAAAAATATGAAAAATAATTTTGCTAAATTAACACTGTGATTGTAATTTCAAAATCTATTAGGCTCTAATAAATTTTATTATTATTTATCGATATCGATTATTATATTATTGAGAAATTTAAATAGTTAACATTTAACATTGCGAAGAAAAAGTGTATGTTGCCATCAGAAAATACGATTTGCTAAATTTATGTTTTCCCGTCGTTTCAAGTCATTTTGAATGGCTTGACACGAAAATTGGAAAATGTATGTGATTATTTGTATGTAAGCTAAAATTTAACATACCGTTTTCAAGAATATAAAAACGGATTTTAAAAATTCGAAAACCTTTCTAAAACTATCAGTTTGGAATTGTTATGGTAAGTTTATTGTGAAGATTGGTCGGGCTATTTCTCCATAATTATGTGTAAGTGCATAATTATGGAGAAATAGCCCGAACATCCTAAAATATTATCGACTTATAAATTGTGAAAAATTTAGAACAGTGATTCTATTATCACAATTTTAAAGGCTTCTAAATTTTGAATATTAATGATTAGGTGATTATTTATACGTAACAAAAATTTGCAAATTTTCTCGAAGCAAAATGCAACTCACCACCCAGCTAGAGTTGTTACCACTTGTGTGAACACCCTGTTATTAACACTTTAGTATTTAACCCGTTCACTCGCGAATTCCGGAATTTATATGTATTTCGGCATCCGAGTCGAAAGGGTTAAATGTAATTCATAATATAGAAAACAACCATCTACCTGCTATCAAAATCATGCAGATCATTTTCATATATAAGATTCTAATATCAAGAACAATTATATTCAAAACATCAAAAGAAATAGCAATTAATTTGTCATAGTCATATGTCTACTTATTTGGCAAAATATGTTTTCCGGAGAAGAAGTTGACATTCAATAAAAACTAGTAAAAACTATATTGACAAAAGCACATTATTAATAAACACCTCCTTTTAGAAGTACTCAAGAACTATGTCCATTTATCATGTGCTGAAAAACGTGCGAAATAAATGTAGGTACATATTTTATTTTATTTTATTTAGTTTATGCTAATCCGGGACGGGGGAGGGTGATATATATTTTCCGATCTATATATATTTTCAAGCCTTGTATAAAATTTTATTCAATTTCGGCAATTTTCATATTCATAACGTATTGTTCATATAAGTATACTCGTTGTATAGATCACTTTCAGATATTTTATGGGTAGTGTAATTTTATTATCAAGTAATTGCAAAGTTCAATTTACACCCATACATTTAGTAATCCCGGGACAATCCGGGCCTAAAAATCAAAATCCGCGACAAATATTGCTTTCAAAAAAACCCGGGACACAAGGTGGAAATCCGGGGCTGTCTCGGCCAAACCGGGTCGTATGGTCACCTTATCATTACATATAACCAGAACAATGTTACAGCATTATTCTAACATATCCCGAACCATATAATTCTAATTGTTATTCATGATTTGTAAAATGAAACAAGCATATTTTATCATCGAATGAAACATGTGTTTCGATACATCGTTTGATTTGTTACAAAGTGTATTGTTTTTATGCGCGTAGTATTGACATACGGGTGTAGACAGGCAGGATATTAACCCCAGCATCACGTCGCGACCGTCCCATCCGCACACCAGCTCAACAAATTTAATGAAAACGAATATGTACAATATAACACGTATCCAGTCGACACGCACAAATAGACGACTATGACAGGAACGAACGAAATTATCTTCCAGAGGGGAAACTCGTGTCAAGACGCGAAATGTCTGAATATAATCGGACCCATGTGGTTTAGTCGTAGAATTCTAAATCCAGAATCTATCTGCTTTAACAGAGACTTTGAAGTGCTGCAGAAGAAACGCCATATGATTCATCCAATAAGAAAAATTTCATATTTTTCGTGAGGTGATTATTTGTTGATAGGCATCTTTTATCGTTAAAAATGCATACATTTTCAAGCATTTAACAGAATGAAGGGCTGCTCCACCTTACATTAGTGGTTAGAGCTATAAGATTTCAAATAGAGCTTCCAGATTCGATACCCATATCGGACAGTTTGATGTGGTATTTATTGAGAACTCAAGATCTGAAGAATATATATACTATTTCTTAACCTGTTAACTGGACAGGACGCATAAAGGCGTCTTCGAAAATTACGTGTGGATTCGGCGTATATTTTTGATTGACTATTAAACTTGTGCTTGTTTTGTGTTATTTTTTTTGTACATCAAAAATATTAATAATTAATATGTATATTTTATAGTTTTTCATTCATTTGGTATCAATAAAATATAAGCATATGAAATTATAGAGATAACAGACACCCGATCAACTCATTTATGTCTATTATCCAAATCGCCAATTTCAATGATAACTGGACAACTTTTGTGAGACTTTACTGAAACTTTTACTGAATCTTTTCATATGCTATACATTTTTTACGCAATTCAGAATCCAGATTATCAAGAATGACATTAAAAGTGTTAAATCTAATTTAATAATAATATTAATTAAGACTATTCAGTCTTAACCTGACAGCGACATATCTTCATATCGTGTTTCATTAGCATATAATTTTCTCTTTCTTTGTCTGAAAACTGTTCAATTTTATATTCTTTATTCTTTAATTTCTGAATTTTTTTTTCTCACTTTCCAAATTTTTCCACTCTAGAAGCTAGAGGCTGGGCACTAGCTCCCACTACCCCTACTTTAAATCCACCACAGAATATGTATAAAATAGCCCCTTCTATCCAGCATTGATGCATCAATAAAATATTCATCAGTATTACAAAATTTGCAATAATGCATTCATAAAATAGGGATAGAGCAACCGTAAATTAAGAACTTTAAATTTAATGTATATTTATTGTAACTGAAAACATATATATTAAAAAAATAAAACCGGAAAATTATATTTACGTTTACTTTTACGCCTATTTTTATTCACTCAATCAGTGCAATGTTAACCTGTTAACCGAACGTGTACTGTCTCTATAATTTCATATGTTATAAAACTATAAAATATATTAGGTTGTCAAATATCTCCCTTCCGCTTTTTTGCTCTTGGTTTATAATACAAAAAGGCGGAAGGGAGATATTTGACAACCTATTATATTGATTGTTAATATTTTTGAAGAACAAGAAAAGCACAAAACAAGTACGAGATTAATAGTCGATCAAAAATATACGCCTCACCCGCACGTAATTTTCGAAGACGCCTTTATGGGTCCTGCCCAATTTACAGGTTAATATTCGCAATTTTCTTAGAATTAAATAAGTGTAATTTAGTGCATAAACAAAAAGTAATATATGTCAAAATACGTGCGCGATATTAACCGCTCTTATGCTTGTAAGACTAAATTGGTAAAACTGATGCAGTTAGTTTAATTTTAAGCTAGGAAGACCACATTTTATTAAAAAAAAGTTAAATAAACAGTTGATGAAAATGAATTTGTACGAAGTTCGACTATCATTTTTTTTTTCATTTAAAATGGCTACAAAACAATGTTAAGCAAGCCGGCCAAAACGCCCGACCGACGAACTTTTAATTATTTTACAATAGCCATTTTATGTTTGGTACAACTTAGTACAAAATGAGTACTAAATATATAATACAACAGGGTCGATTTAATCTCTCTAGCAAAAGATATGTAAGCGTCCATCTTGGATCATAAATGCATACGTACAAGGGCGACCGTCTAAGAACACAATCGATAATAATTAAACGATAAGCTATAAAAGTACAGTCTCAGTTGCTTATTGTACATGATGCAGTTATTATGTATCCGTCGAGGGTCTGTTGACCCGCAAGAGCTTAAGCAGAATGCGACCCACTGAACTAACAACGTAAAATGCAATTAACTTTACCGTTCCGAAGAAACAGCGCTGTCGGCTATATAACATACGCGGCTGAGGTAGAACCATGATGCCGCGAATAGGTAGGTACCAACTCAATCATGTGTTTAACAACTGTAATAATGTACTCTTATAGTAGTACGTTTATATCTATAGAATAAATATCGCAAATCATTGTGCCTGTGCCGTATGCGCGGCTGCGACGATGGGGCCAGGCCACTATTGACTCTTATGCGAAAACCCAACAAAGCTAATTCAATACAAGAATCTCACAATAAAATATAACATATGTGAAATTGGTAATATCCAATTTAAATTTCGAACTTGATCATTTCAACACTCTTATCTATGAATCCGTATACAACAAGTATAACTTTAACTAGCACAATTATTGAGAAAATTGGATAGGAAACACGCAACTTTAATTGATTCTTATAATTAAAACACTTCTTATAGGCCTGCAATATTTGAACCCTTTCCTTACGGGAGACCATTCCGCCGTAGTGACACCACTAAACGGGGCACCGTGCCGAAAAGTGTGGTAGTCTTTGGTGTAAGCTATTAACCTCTTTCAACATGATCTTGAAATTTTCTCATATCTACATTTTTCAAGTACAATTCAGTTAATGCTGTTCCATATGTTCACATATATATATGTTTATTTATTTTACATTTTTATACATATATGCAAGCCGCCGTAACGAAAGGGTTAAGGTGTTTAGTTTGACTATAAACTCGATCACCATGCAAAGTTTCATCAAAATCCCAGAAGAGTAAAACTAAGGTTCTCCTTGTAAGACAAAAAATATTTCAAATGTTTTGTCACCAATAAAAGAAAACGATATAAAAAAACGTACTTAAAAACCTCATTATATTAACTATTTATTTTTTATTCATAATCAGATTACTTTTGATATCATGCTCTTTCGGCATTAACATCATAAAACTTTCAATCACCAACAAAATGAACTTTATATTTGTAAAATAAATTTAAAAATAATTCGGGTAAGCTAAATTTATTCTGACTAGTGTTGCATGACATCGTGCCTTAAAGCAAATTGCTTAACTTCCCGTACCGTAATTTAAAATGTTGAAAAGTTCAGAAAAGCGAAGATTTTATGAATTTTGAATTTTGTCGAACATTTTTGAGAATTTTAAGAACATATGAAGAATTAAATATTGAAAATATTAAAAAAATTTTTTTTTAATTTTTAAGTTCGGATTTTTTTTGAAAACTGCAAATTTTTTTACTGCACTGATATTTTTTTAAAACTTAGAAACTTTTTGCAAACTGATATTCAATTTTTTTTTATAATTTTGAAAATAATGACATTTCTTGAAAGTTTTTGATACATTCGTATCAAATGATTCATACTCTCAAAAATTTATGATTTTCGATCGCCAAATTACATTTTTTCCAACATTTTTCTGAATCAGCACGTCTCCAATGCTTTTTGAATAATTCAAATCGGTTGATCTGTGCTCCCGAAAATCTAGACGAAAGAGACTAAAAACACATACTATGGTATGCCATAATGCTCAGAAAGGTATGAAACGTAAAGATAGAAAAAATATCATTTTTGATTTTTGATTAAAGAGTGAAAGTTACGTTGTTAGAAATTAGTTAAAAGAGAAGCATGGCATAAATATCTTTAGCGTAGTTTCGCTTCCTAAGAAAATATAAACATGTTTGGAGCGTTGACAAAATTAAATGATTAAATCCTTAATGATAGTTAGTACTGCAGTTGTCTTTTTGATATATTAGTATAAAAGTAAAAGTCCTATCTAAAATTATGCAGATAAATCGAAAAAATGGACATTTTAAGAACAAAAATAAGTAAAATATCACTAAAGTCCAAAATTTAATTTTTGCTAATTTCAATGCTGAATTGCATTGATTAGTTTGAGACGCTGATTAGTATTTTATGACTAGATTATTATTCATTAAAAATAAATTCGATTACATAATAAATTCATTTTTGAAATATTTATATATAAAAAAGAAAATTTCAGCAATTTACTTTAAGGTACAATATCATACCCCACTAGTCCTGTCACTACATTTTTAACAATGTTTTACACAATACCATATAGCACTATGTTTTTTCTTTAAACCGGTACATGCGATTTCAGTTTAATACGTTTCTTAGTTGAGAAGAAATATAGTGTTGTAAAATGTGTTAACTATAAATTAGAATTAGTTCCCATAACGATTTTAATAGCCATGTGCTAATAACGATATGATGGTGATATTCGACATGTTGATGGTAATTAAATAGTTCGTTCAGAATGGGTAAAAAGCAAGTAATACAATCAACCGTAATTATTATTTTAATAGTGTAATAAAGGCCATATACTATATGATTATAATATTATTGAAAATAAATATTATCAGAGATTGTTGTTTTTCTTCCTTTATGTAAAATTGATACGACAATCTTTTGTCGCAATTAAAATAAGAAATGTCCTCTGGATATATTAATTTTTGTAATATAAATAATATTCTAGGTATCGTTTGCTCATATAAATATTCTGGAATATTTGAACATAAAAATTAGGGTAAATGTTCATCAGTAAAATTTTTAAATACACATAACGTTTTTAGTTAATATAGTTTCTATAATAAAATGAATCAGCTAAGAATACTTACAATTTATGAGTAAAACTTCTCGTAGAAGCTGATTCACGGTGAAGTCACCTATAAAAAATGATAAATGTTATATTTTATTTTGTCGTTAAGTAATAATTTTAACTAAAGTTGTTGAACTTTTAAAAAATAATCACATATTTACAACCTATTCATTTTCAAAACAATTTATCTCCTTTAAATATTTTTTTATAATATATATATATATATAAAGAAAAATCATATTCAATTCTTGGTTATGTAATATATATACTCGTAAGTATAACGTATAGAAAAGCCAGAAAATTTAATCCATTCCGTAGCAGTAGCTAGAATTAATAGACAGTCTATCTCTAAACAAGTTAATACAAAACTTAAATTACATTCCTGTCTCCGGGCATTCGTAGTTTATATAAAAAATAGTTCAAACATGAATAAATTGAGATCGAACGATTTAAAACATATGTAAGAAGAAACAGAAATGATTCGAATTAACCACGGGCGCGGCTTACTGCATTATAATATGGGAAGGTGAACAATGTAAATGCTGTTCTAGTATATATAGAAAGTGATAATCAAATTCTACTTAATAATAATCGTAAGGAGTTTGTTATATATATTTATAAACACTACCTGAAAGAGTATTTCAACTTTGCAATAGTTAAAATGAATACCATATACTCTATTTTATTATTAGAATATTAAATAGAGCTATGGGAACAGCCTAATGCCAAGCAGTAGTGAAAATAGCCCTTTCCCAGCATTGTTGCATCAACAAAAAATCGTCAATCATTACAGAGAGGAGACAACTGTTTAGATTTCTATATATAAAAACCGACATAGTTAGTTAAGTAAATAAGCACAACATCTCATCGAACCCTTAAGTTCTGATTGCATTTTTTAAAAAAATCATATAGGGTACAACGAGGCTTATACGTCTAACAACGATATCACAAAAACAAATAAAGTTGAGAATTTTTAAACTACAATATTTGAAAGTAGAGGAAAAAAGATGTATAACAAGCCATCACCTTGATTCTTACGACTTTGCTATCGGGAGTTAAACGACAATGATTGAAAATTCACAACAAAAGTATTATTTTATGTGTGAGCACTGTTGTATTTAAGTTACTGTTAATTAACTTCCCGTAGGGCAAGTTATAGTAATCGCAAAAAAATCGAAAATGAAAATTTTTGCATTTCTCGACGTTTCAAAAGTTTCTGAATATTTTGGCATACCTTAGAAAAAATGGATGTATGTGTGTGTGTGTGTGTGTGTGTGTGTGTGTGTGCGTGTGTGTATGTATGTGCGGATACAAATTTTCGTCGACGATTTCGGGAACACCGATCAACTGATTTGAATTTTTCAAAAAACATTCGATTTGTATTGATAAGGAGACGTGCTGATTAGTTTTTGGCGAAGTCAGGTCTAGCCGTTCCGAAGATACGGGGCAAAAAGTGCCGAAAACGGTAACTCAGTTTTTAAGAGAACGGAGCGTCCGATTTTAATAATTCAAAAAACATTTTACTTGTATTGACAAGGTGAAGAATTGATCAAATTTTCATGAAGGCAGGTCTAGCGGTTTCGGAGATCTAATGAAAAAAGTATAAAAAAAATGCCATTTGGCGGTCAAAAATGATCATTAGACATATGCACATCAAATTATCAGATATTTTATAGAGATTTTAACAATAAGTATAATTTTGGTTCACATTCCTATGGGTTCCGTACCAATGTTTACGCGTTAGACGTCGACGCGGCGCTTACGCAGTTTGATATTTCGTCTTTATGCAGTTAAAGCAGTACGATTGCTTTGAAAAAAAGTTTAGATCTTTCAAAATATGTCAAAATAAAGAAAACATTTTTTAAAAAAAAAATTAAAAAAAAAAATTAAAAAAAAATTTTTTTTTTCAAAAAAAAGTAATTTTTTGTCAAAAATCTTATTTTTTCGAAGTAAATTTTTTTCAAAAATGTTAATCGTTTTTAAAAAAAAAATAATTTTCGTACGGGAAGTTCCAGCAATTTGCCTTAAGGCACGATGCCTTAATTGCCTTAAGACAGAATTCCACTTACAGCTAGTTTTAAGTTAGATTCAACTGTTTTTTTATATAAGCTCTATAAAAGCTTACACATGGGTGGAGTAAAGTTGAATAATGAAGGAAATATTTCGCAAAATCCATTTAAAATTAAAAATAATACATTGGTGCCTTCTGGACGTCCCATTTAACAGCCCATGGGGTGAAAAGGGCCAAGGTACAAATTTTTGAAAAATATCAAAAGTACACATTTCTATAATAATGAATTAGCTGGGAGTTTTACTGACCATAGTCAGATAGTTGTTTGTTTGATATTTGTAATTTGTTGCGATATAATTGGTTTGATTTTCACAATATAATTGCTCAAAATCGAACAAGACCTTTGTGCTCCGCCCTACCCTATAATACTAATTCATAAATACTACAACACAGTCCTGCTGTTTCAAAAATTGTGATTTTCACACTTGCAAATATTAAGTATAATTGAAAAATACATTGTTTTCAGTTTAATACGATGGTTTACTGCGTAAGTAGATAAAAAAATAATAAAAATAACATGCACGCATATGCTACATATCATATTATGACTTCAAACGTCATAACATTTTGCGCTCTGAATGGTGTGCTGTAACTCTATCTCTTCGAGTAGCTATTCGAAAAATATAACCCTTTCCACTCGGATGCCGCCGCTCCGGCGTCAAAATTCATATAAATCTTGGAATTCGCAAGTGGAAAGGGTTAAATTAGTAAATTTCAATGTGAGTTTTCACTTTATACATACATACATACATTAAATATGTGTACTTTGAAATCCGTTAATATTCTATTTTAAGGCGAATGAGCATGTAAATTTTTTCATATACATGTGGAATGCATAATTCCATCCATTTCGTACAATGTTGACGAGATGATGCATTCTTGCATGGATATAAAATATTTGCAAATGATATCTTAAAGAAAGTGATTGTATTTAATGTACAAGCATTAAATTAACGTTACTTTTAGATAGGTCAAAACATGTAAGTTTTATATAAGAAAAATATTTATTCAAGCCAAATTTAAAAAAAATTCAACTTTTGTATAAAATAATAAAATAAACGTTTTTTAGAATAAATAGTAACTAAGTTGAGTTATAGCTCGAAAAGCCTCTAAAATAAACGTTTTTTTAGAATAAATAGTAACTAAAATGAGTTATAGCTCTGAGAGCCTTCGACCATATATCGGAATTCAGGGCTGTCAGATGCAACAAAAACATTTATTCGTAGGCTTTTTACAATTATATAATTATTGTTCGACGGTTCGAACCACAGTCCTATGTATTTGAGAAAACTACCGATAAAAAATTTAGAACAATCATAAGCTTTGAAGATAATTCATTTTTGGACTCTAGCCCTTTTCTCGATGTTTTTTAAAATAATAACTGATTGGAAAAACATTTGATGATGTGAATAGTACAATATGCATATATTCTATAATCACAAAATTTCCCAGATCGACATTTCAGTCTTATAATTAATTCGGGGACAAAACCGCATCAGTCAGCCATCAAATCTCAAAATGTTGTTGACCCCGAGAACGTTGCATACAACTGGTTTTGCGTACGACGCACCATAATTTCATAAGTAATACAAACGTGCTTGATACACAGGTTTATATTTATGTAATTATTTACTTAATTCTCCACATGATGAGATAAAAGGAAGTAGTCGTGTGTATGTCTAATCTATATTTTGTTAATTACGCACAGTTGCACATTTGACACAAGACGTTTGTGTCGAAGAAGTACAATTCATGATGGTATTTCTAAGAGGATTCCTTATTTTATGTACAGTAAATCCTGTGAAAACAATAATTGTTAATACGATTTCTCGCATAATTCGACACTTTACTGCATATCCACTTTGGAACATTTTTTTTTATTATCAAAAATATAAATGCATACATAAATTGAAAGATTAAAGAATTGACTAAATTTTTCGTAAGACAGGTCCAGTAGTTTCGTAAAACTAGAAAAAAGTTATAAAAATGCCATTTTGTGGTTAAAAATGATCATTAGACATATGCACAACAAATTGTTAGATATTTTATAGAGAATTTAATAATGAGTACAAATTTTGTTTCCATTTTTTCGAGTTCTGTGCCAAGATTTTTAATTTTTAAAGTTTACTTATATGGTTCATTTCAAACATTTTCAACAGTATGAAACAATCGATTTGAATAATTCAATAAATATTCGGTTCATACTGATCGCAAGACGTACTGATTAGTTTTAGCGAAAGGCTCGTCTAGCCGTTTCGGAAGAACAGAGCGCAAAGGGTGTAAATATGGTCGTGCAGTTTGAGAGAACGAATCATCCGATTAGAATGATTCAAAAAATAATGTGCTTTTGTTGAAAGACTTGTTTTTTCATAAATTTCGAAATTTTCCAAAGTTTAAACAAAAAGTCAAGATTTTAAAAAAACTTATTATTTTCAGAATAAAAAACTTCAGAATATAGCGAAGTTTTAAAAAAAAAAGATTTTTTTTTTTAAATCAAAAAATTAAAAAAAATGTTTTCAAAAATTGCGGCAAATTTCGAACATTTGATTTTTTCAAAAAAAAAAAAAATTTAAAAAAATAAAAAAAGAAAATTACTAATACGCATAAATTGTTTGTAGAGTACGCTCGTTGCTCAATTTGATAAGCATTCAAAAACTTACAGCATGTATTTATAATAATCTATTTAAAAATATTTAAAACAATTGTTTTTAATTATTGAATAATTTTTATTAATTGTTAATTATTTATATTCCTCAAATGTTTAATCACGCCCAATACCATACACCACTAGTTCATAATTAATTTGTTAGTTTTGCTCTATAAGTTAGTTTGAAAAATATGATTCATAGGAGATATTATATTTAAATAGAACAATTCATTAGTTCCAATTATTTGATTTATCATTTATATATTTGATTATATTATTTTATATAACTCTGATCTAGTTATTATAAATGGTCCTAAATATTGTGAATAACGATGCTTATAGACCCTGAGATAATACAGGTTTAAATTGTTCTTACATCATGTATCTACCTACTTCTTTCAAAGCATGCGGCGAACTTTCCTGATTCACCTACGCAAATTCAATTGAATTAAAACTAGCTGATTACAAAGTGGATCACATCACAGTTTGTAATTAAATTACAATTTTTCAATAATAAAAAATAAAAAATGAGAAATAGGATCTCGTTAAAATATTTATCAGTATAAAAATTTAGTATTTCTGGATTTTATTTCCTGAGGAGTAGCCTTATCAATTTTCAGTTGTATTGCAGTACTACCTAAAAGATTCAATCTTGAAAATCTTTTTTTTTTAAATATAAATGTTTTACTATCTTAAGATATAAGCAAAAAAAAATATGAAAGAACATCTTAAAATGTAAAGAAACAATAATAAGGAATAGTGTCTTTGGTAAATTCGCATTATTTTTATTTAAATATAGCTTCCGATATAATTTAAATTGTCTCTAGAAATAAATTTCTATCAAAAGAATAATGGTTGGTTACTATCGTTTTTTCAGACAAATCAAAGTCATACTAAATATGGCAAAAACTAGACATTCATGTAGTATTTAAAGAATAAATAATAAATTGTTTGTTTCCATCAATTTATGAAAATAATTTTTCTATTGAAATTATTTTATTTTAACGATAGAATTATTAGCAACAAATAATACTGCATGTAGCACAATAAAAGATGATTCAAAATTATATGTTGGTGTTACTCATAATTACTACATTCTTCTAATGATCCAGGACCATAAAATAATTGCAGTTCTACCTGTGTTGAATTAAATTTCAGTAAATACATAAGTATATTCGATCAATATTTAACTTCCCGAAAGAGTTTATGTTTTCATAAAAAAATCCGATTCGCTAATTTTATGTTTTCTCGACATTTCAAGCCATTCTGAATCGAATGAGACCAAATTTGGAAAATTATGTATGTGTGTGTGTGCGTGTGTGTGAACAGATTTTTTGCCGTAAATCGACGTTCTCTCAAAAACGGCTGTGAGGACTAGCGTTTGTCAATTTTGCACGACGATCAGCCAAGCCGTTTCTTTGAAAATAGCAGAAAAGTGAAAAAAATTTCGTCCACGTTTTAGCCTGCAGTACTGAATCGATTTTGGAAATTCAAAAACCGTTCGAAAGATATTGATTGGGAATCGTGCTGATGAGTTTTTGGTAGAGATCGGCCAGGCCGTTTTCTTGTAATAAAGTGTTGAAAAAAAATTTTTCGTCAATTTTCATTATTATTTTTTTGACGGTAGATACCATAGCCTTCTAGATAATACTAAAATATTACGGCCCTACAACAACTCGTTTGCAAAAATTAGTATCATTTTTTAGCATTTGTCAAAATTAGACCTTTCATCGACGTTTGCTCAAAAACGCCTGAACCGATTTCAGAAATTTAAAAACCATTTGATGTGTCTCAATGAGGACTATTGCTTGTTCGTTTTGTGCGACGATCGGCCTAGCCATTTCTTTGAAATTTGGAAGAAAGTGTTAAACTTTTCGTCCACATTCAAGCTCATACTACCGATTCGATTTTGCAAATGCAATGCAATGCAAAAACTGTTCGAAAGATATTAGTTGGGAATGATACTGATTAGTTTTAGGTGAAAATCTACATAGCCGTTTTCTTGTAATTCGTTGTTGAAAAATATATATATATAAATGTATATATATATATATATATATATATATATATATATATAATACGTGTTTATGTCTATAAAATGAGCAATTGCTCGCAAGGTCAAATGCAAGTAAATGAATATAGAAAAAGATTATTTGTTTCAATTATAATAGTGACAATCTTTATAAATCTTCTATAAAATTTAAGCTATAATAAAAATTCATTGCAAAACAACCGATAATTGATTTTCTTCTTGAAGAGTTGAAAATCGGAAAGTCTTTAGAGATACTAACGCCGAAATCTCAATCAATTATTTCAGAATATCTTGTAACTTAAAAAAAACACTTGGGAGAGCACCAGAACTGATATAATTCTGTAAATTTTTTCTGTTTATATAAAAATTTGTATTTACTCTTGATTGTATTTTATATTAAAAGAAAAAGAACATTTCAATTTTTCAATTTCAAAAAGATATATTTCCAACTTCGGCTCATTGCCATTCATTTATGATAATTTTTCATTACATTTGCTATCAGCTATTAGCAATAATTGCTAAAATATTTGATAAACTATTTACATAAAATACGGTTATTATCTTCATTTACCGAATACGTGTGTATCTATTAAATTTGTTCTGTGATTAATTTACTATGTCAGATATGGGTAAGGCATACTGGTGAAAATGCATAGTATATAATAATCAGTGTGATTATTATTGTGCATAATGAGAGACGGTATCGCGCAATGCAAGTGCTCAACTTGTCATTATTAATTTACCGTTCACACGGCTAATTAACTTGAGCAATATACAAAGCTATAATGAAAACATTTTCACATTATACATCTTGTACATGGAGCTTATTTCATTTAAATCGAATCGAGCCAACGTTCGGGCGCCAACGAACATATAATAATTTATGCATATTTCAATATATATATATATATATATATATATATATATATATATTATGTAAATTAAATATATATGTATATTAAATATATACTATATATATATATATTATAGGTAAACCATGAAATTACTATTTTTTCATTTTACTGTTGGTAGTGAAAAAAGTAAAAAAAAGCTAGAAGACCAAATGATATATTCCTATTTATTATGTTGCGCCTTACATATTTAGTGGAGAATTATACATGCTTATTTTTTGTTTTATTTTTATTTTTTATTATTTTTGAACAGCAATCAGAACCTTACGTCCTATGAGCTGTTGGGCTGGAACATCTTACTTCGTATTTATTTTAGATGGTAACCTAATGGTTAATCCATCCATATTTGATGATTTTGTTATTAGAATTAATCTAATAGGGTTGACTTTTTATTGGTGCAGCAATGCCGGGTGAGGGCTATTTTCACTTGGAAACATATTGCTATCTATATTTCCAAGTGAAAATCGTTGTCACTGCTGCCTGACGACGGGCTGCTCGAAATGTGTATCGAACCTGGGACCTCTGAATCAAGTCCCGTCGCTCTTAACCGCTTACCTACGGGCGAGCCCATACATGCTTATTTCAAACCGAAAACTTTACAAAATGAAAATACTATAGAACTATACTAATCATGCTCCATTACGAATTTTATACTCAAATAAGCCGAATACTGTTCTGCTGTAATAATAAATATATAATTGTTGTAAATAAATTAACTATGAACAATACCGAACAAATTCATTGACAAAATATTGGGCATATTTGGCTATATTTATTTGTTAATCACCTATTACAACATATTCGCATAATTCCCCGAGTTGAAAATTTTATCCTATAGTAAGTTTCCAAAAGATACATCCTTGAAATGTATAAATGATATGATAAAAAATAATTTATATAGATAGAACAATTTTATGTTGCAAGTAAGTTATATAATTTGAAATGTAAACAGGAACCTATTTCAAATTGTATGTTATTTTAATTAGAGAAAGAAACGGTTAGGCGCTTTCATTAATTGGAGTTGCATGATTATCAATCAATTGTTATTTTTATTTCGAGCTCGTTTACATTACTTTATCGGGCTTCCCGTGGCTTACTGGTTAGAGCAATATACTCTGAATCAGAGGTTCCAGATTCCATATCCGCCTCGTACAGCCTGATGTTAAGCAGCAGGGACAATGGTTTTCACTTGAAAATATAGATAGCAATATGTTTCCAAGTGAAAATACTTATCACCTAGCATTGCTGCATCAATAAAAATTCATCACAAAATAAAGCTGACGTAATTTGAACGTAATTAATCACAATAATAAATACAAAAACAAAGAATCTTTGTTCTTATTATGTAACTTTCGTTTAAATGTTCATCTGTTCATTTGCTAAATTTATATTTGTTATATAAATTTGTGCGCTCAAGCAAATCATAATTAGATGCGAATATGAAATTGAATGAATAAATATTCATTTTACATAAGCAATATTTTTATTTGACGATAATAAATAAATAAATATAATCACTTTTATTCAGATGGTAATTAACATTTCTATCTTTATGGATATTAAATAAAAATTAGAAATTCTAATACATAAAAAAGTAATCACTAAACATAATAAACGAATTTCATTTAATAATTTTGTAGGAAAGTTTTTTCATTTAATTAATTGCTGTTGGACATGATTGTGGCAATTTTATTCAAGCCAGTATCGACAGTATTGAGTTTAGCAGTTTGTTTTAATATCTGTGAAGAAGGTCGACAAAAACTATCTGGAGAATATAAAGTGGACAGATAAAGTAATAAAGAAGTCCTGAGAAAATTGGGCGAAAAAGGGACTCTACTGAGGACGACCCTGAAAAGAAAAGGAAATTGGACTGGAATTATTTTGCAAAAAGAGTGCCTCCTACACGACGTAACCGAAGATAAAATAAAAGGACTGAAAGGAATCAGAAAAAGAAGAATGCAGATGGTTGATGATTCACGCAAGACGAAGAAATACAGGGAAGCGCAGGATCAGGAAGCATGGAAGCAAAAATTTAAAGTAAAATTACATAAAAAATTTGCAAAAAAGGAAAAATACTGGCAATGGTAATGATAGACCAGGAAGATAAAGGGAATCATTAATTTGTAGTGGCTTTCACACAATGGACCTACCTTCGGACAGGCTTCCATTTATTATTACTATCTGAGATTTTTTATGAATTGTTATGATTTTAAACAAGCTATGCACTATAGTTAACTTCGAGTCACAGATATACAGGGTCGGATAAGTAATTTTCTAAATATAGTGCAAAAATTAACCTAATCAAAGAACAGGTATTATTAACTTCCCGTAGGGTAAATTATTGTTATCGTCCAAAAATCGAAATTGAAAATTTTTACATTTCTCGACGTTTTGAAGGTTTCTGAACATTTTGGCATACCTCAGAAAAGTATGTATGTATGTATGGATACAATTTTTCGGTCACGTTTTCGGGCGCACGGATTAACTGATTTAAATGGTTCAAAAAGCATTCGATTCCTATTGATAGGGAGATGTGCCTATTAGTTTTTGGCAAAGGCAGGTCCAGCAGCACGGAGATAAAGAGCAAAGAGTGCAGAAAATAGAAATCGAGTTTTTGAGATACGGAGCATCCGATTTGAATGATCTAAAAAACATTCAATTAGTAATGATTGGGAAAAGTGGTTATTAGGTTTTGGCAAAGGCAGGCCCAGCCATTTCGAAGATACGGAGCTAAATGTGCAAAAAATGGCAGTTTTTGAGAGAACTATGCGTCCGATTTAAATGATTGAAAGAACTTTCTGCTTGTCTTAACAAAATAACTGATTTTAGAAAAAAAAAATTTGTTTCAACTTTTTTTTTTCATTTTTTTTTTGTCAAAAAAATCATAATTCATCAAATACATAATATTTAAATAACTTATACACAGTAATTATGATTCAAGAATTTTTTTCGATAATCGAGAATAGAATATAGATGCTACATACTATTTGGAAACCATTTCATTAAATTTGAAGAAATTCAACTAGCAATCTGCATAAATTCACTAATTAATTGCTTGTAATGATATGATGGAAAAGTGTAATTAAATTACAAAGAAATGACTAGTTTCACTTTTAGTCATAACAATAAATGTATTTGTGGGCGAGAATCCGTATCGTATTCACAAGCCGATGGTTGGAACGTGATTTGCTGATATTCTAAATCGTATTTCTCTTGCGAAAAAGAATAGTGAGGTTCACGAAGCCATTTAATTGCAAATTTATATATATATATATATATATATATATCGGATTAGTTAATTGCAAATTAGTGTGTTTAGATATTTCTCAAGAATAGATAGCTTTGTGATTTTTATGAACTTTTTGCCAATCAGTCACATAGACAATTAATCATATATTATTTTTTCAAACAGGTATGTGTAAATTAATTATTAGCTAACAGTTAATGTCATGTATTTTTTGTCTAAATGAAGAAGAATGAAAATTATTTACGTAAGTGTGCATAAAACAAATTAATGCTATATTTTAATATTACTTCTCAAGAATAGATATCTTTGTGATTTTTTATGAACTTTATGCCCATCAGTCACATAGACAATTAATCATATATTATTTTTTCAAACAGGTATGTGTAAATTAATTTTTAGCTAATAGTTAATCTCATTTTTTTCTAAATAAAGAGGAATGAAAATAATTTACATGTGTGCATAAAATAAGATAATTCTATATTTTACTATCTACGTTGATTTTACCTATTTTTTTTTTTAATTTTATTTGGCCTCGCTTACTCTGAGCATTTAGCCACCTACAGCATTTTTATTTATTTACATCCTATACTAATTTTTATATCAGATTCAATCTATATATATATATATATATATATATATATATATTCTATATTTTTCTTCATATATCTTCTTATTTTCTTCAATTTCGTCTTTTTCATAACAAATTTTTAATTCTATTCAACTTCTATCCTCATTCCATTTCTTTTTTTCATTTTTCTTTTAATCTCAGCAAATTCTATTTTTTTTTCTTACTCCTAATACAATACAGCTATTCGAGTTCTGTAATTCCTATTTTTCTTAATTTTATTCAATGTCTACCTAACAAATACATTTTTTTTAATTTCAAATTAAATACACATATTTTTCCACAAAATCTAAGTCAATGACAAGATTCGACACAAAGATTCCTGTCGTGTGATTCGAACAAGCTATTAAGTGAGCTATGCTCGCCACATTGATTTTACATTTCTTTATTACTTTCAGAATATACATATCCATTCCTAGCAACAGAATACGATTATATAACGCTTCAGAAACATGGTAAGTGTAAAGCCTTGATATATACATCGTGATTTCTAGCTAGTTTCTGTTCTTCCTTGACCCTTCGATTTATCAGGAGTCAGCATAGACTTTCTATTTGAATTATCAGATTCATACGTCAATTTACCATCGCCGATACGAATGAATTTCAATTCTATTTCAAATAATCAAATGTAATAGATATTATCATAAATAGAATTTATATCTATAAATCAAATTCCAACTGTTAACAGAATAATCTGAGTTTGAAATGCGATCACTTACCTCCTATATATATGTATGATACATGCCTCGGTACTAGCAAAGTACAGAAGTCGTGGCAGAAATTACATAATTCTACTTACATTTTTGTTCAATAAAACTATCATTTTTCTGTTTACATCATACAAAAAAATTATATAAAAAATGCATAGTGCTGACAAGTTAGTTGTATAAATGTTAGTGCCAATCTCTAGTGCTGTGTACACTTCTCTATATGTAACTAACCAACGTAATATCCACTGATGATGACATTAAATTGAATGTCGAAACGTTTGGAAATAAAGATTATTTTATAAATCTTTGGCTTTTCTTTGTTTGATGTATCGCCCTCAAGAACTCACTCATATATATATATATATATATATATATATATATATATATATATATATATGTAGACTAAGTACAAACTAGTGCGTGCAAGCAAATGACTTATTTTTTGTGCTGTTCTTAATTTCGGGATTAAAAATTCTCACACCAAACAATTTTAAATTCAAAAATCCTTTAAATAATATATTAAACAATGTTTTTTAAACTTGGCAAGTTCAAAAAATTACCACCAATAAATTGTATAATATTGATTTAATCTTTAGATAATTCTACATCTGCTATAATCCAGAACTGTATTTATTATTATGTCTTTACAGCATTTTTAGCCACCTACATCATTCCCATTATTTTTCATCATATTCTATATAATTCTTACATATATATTTTTTATACATTCATCGTATATATACTAACTCTTCTTATATCCTGATCTTCCGTTCAATTTTCTTTCTTCAATTCCATTCAATTTTCATTCTTCTTCTTGTTTCTCAATATGTTCTTCTCATCTTCTTAACTAAACTTCTTTATTCCTTCTTACTTCGAATACAATTTTTTCTTGTATTCTACAAATTAACAATTTTTAATCTACTAACGCTACTGAGTGAGCTATTCCCGCCACAATCCAGAACTTAATACAAAATAGTTCTATAGCAATGAATCTTACCGTTAAGAATGTGAATATTAAATAAACGCACAACAAAATATCGCTCACAAAGAAAAAAACGAAGTCTTTAAATCCGTAATTCATTGAACCGCATATACTAATGCCGTGATACAAAAAATAAAATTGAAATGCAATTATTAAGTGTGGTGAAGATTTCCTGCTTGGCACATGGAAATAATATGAAATATCAATACAAATGTTTTTACTTTTCAAATATATTTAAAAAGTAAAAATATATTTTATCAGATTCTTAGAAGAAACTGTCATTTTTTGCACTTTTGGCTCCGTACCTCCAAAACGGCTAGAAATGTCTTTGTCAAAAACTAATCGCCACGTATCCCCATCATTACAAATTTACTCATTCAAATTAGATGCTCTGTTCTCTCAAGAACTCAATCAACCAGCAGAAATCATTGCTTGAGAAATATACTTCAGAAACTCAAGCTAAAACTCTGAATAATAATAATAAATGGTGCTTTGAAATTCGCAAAAAGTTTTGTAGCGATATCAAAAGACGAGCAAACCTGGAAAAATGATGCACTCTTAACATCTTTCACATGAAACAGGCAACAAAAAAAAAATTTAGGCTCGCTCGTAGCTAAACGGTTAGAGTTCGATACTCGCTTCGTGCATCCTGGTATCGAGCAGTAGTGACATCGGGTTTCACTTGGAAATACAGATAGCAATATGATTCCAAGTGAAAATAGCCCTCATCTGACATTTCTGCTTCAATAAATATTGGGCCATTATAGAAATTGCAATAATAAATTTTATTACACAGAGCTGAGACAACTGTTTAGGTTGCCATATGCAAAATCTACGTAGTATTAATAATATAAGTCAAATCAGCATAGCAGATAAGACTCCCAAGTTCTGATTGCTGTTCAAACAATATGAAAAAAAATATTAAAAACTGTAATATACGTGCTGTAGAACCAGAATGAACGATCTTGATTATGAATTGACTTCGTTGTGAATTGCAAAGATTTGTCCTGCACTTTCGTGATATTTTAACCTATTTGCTAAGGAGTGTTTTTCGTGGAAGCCTTACTGGTCCAGTAAGGCGCCTAAGTATTTTTTACACGACATATTTTAAGATTTTTCCAACGTTATCAATAAAAATATATTTAAAGTGAAAGTGATACCAAAAAAAGCTGAAATTTACAATAATAAATTGAGATTTCCAATAATTTACCTAAAGATAATAATTATAACAAAAAATAATAAATAGTTTAACGATGAATTTTGAAGCAACACCGAATGTCACCTATGGGCGACAATCATAGGTAGTCATGAGCGCTGAGAAAGAATTAGAAACATCATTTCAGCTTTAAACATCTGCTTAGCATTGTAAGCTGAAAATTATGGTTAAAAATCATATCTTTTGCACTTTGCTTTTTACAATACTTTCATATGAAAATATAGTTTTATGCAAATTAATACTAGTCAATCCTTTTTAAACTGATATGCCAATTTGTTTTGGCGTCATGAAAAATTACAGAAATATAAGCGCATTAAACTTATAATTAGTTCAATATAAAATAATCAACCCAAACACGGAATGCATTTCTTGACATTTATCTAGCCTGCATCTAGTATAATGCCACAATACTGAAGGACTATAACATGTAATTTTTAAATTTAGCTAATTTGCCACGACTCTAGTTTTAATTACCCTTAATTAAAATAACGCTTCTTCACAATATTTGTACTCTGTGAAAAAGCTTCTAAAGACTTTGAATTAATCAATTGGAAAGTCGCGATTTTCTATGCATATTAAAGAAGACGTGTGAAATTGAGCATCTCTAGATTCGCATTCGTATTCCTACGCAGACTTGTGAACGGTATGCAGATCTTTCGATCAGCCCATATGTTCGCTTATAAATCTACAAAACCACCTCGAACAGTAAGAAGTTAAGTGCCGTTATTCACGATTGCCTTACAAACGTAAGATTAGTCTGTTAATAAAATGATTCCATCTCCTTTATTTTCTCTACGCAGACAGTAATTCGCATCCCTCACTATGCAATATTAATATAATGATGCTTGAAATCACAAATTGCTTTGAATTTAGCCTTTAACACAATACAAGATATCTTTAAATTATTGCTTATCTATTTGTTTTTTCCTTCCATAACCTTGATGTTCCATTGATTTGTAATGTACTGCGTTTTACATTAAAATTATCTAATTTATGAGAAAGGCAGATTTATGAAATAATTTGCGTAAAGTAGAATACAGATTAAGATATCTGTATATAAACAATATTAAATATACGTTATCTATTTGTTATTAAAAAATTAGAAAAAAAAACTCTAAAATAATGTCAAAGTGAAGACAGTTTAAATATTTTGATTAAATAGTTTATTACTATGAAAGTAAATATATATGTATAACACCATAAAAACGGTTCTATAAAAAACCGTATAACTCGAAAAATTCACTCTTATATGGAAAACCGTGCTAAACGAAAATCACATTGAACGAAAAATAAAAATTAATACAGTAATACCCCGCTTAGCGCTGTGAAAGATGTCGAAAAAATAATTAGGAAGCAGCGCAGTCTTCTTAATTATGCGCTCGATGAATTACCTGAACAAGAAGCAAACTAAAATGTTGACAGCAGTATCTGAATTACTGAAGAGCAAAAAGAATTTTCGATGGCATTTGCAAAAAAGGTTTTGTCTACCATAACTGAAATAATAGATCAATTCATTGAAATTGAGCTGAATTTTGACAGTGGTGTTAGAGATGCTCCATCCGTCTATGAAGAACTTTTAAGAGAACAAGTCAAAGAAAAGGCAAACAACATTAGGTGCCTTTGTCACAAAAAAGCAGAACACTGAAAATGCAAAAGGCTAACTAAAAATGACTGACTTAGAATTTTACATGTCTTTTCAAGAATATTCGTGTTGTTATTCATATTTTTTTTCTATTTTTGCAAGAAATAATAATGTGATATTAATTTGGGCTTTAAGAAATAAATGTTTGGTTTTATTTTTACAAAAAAAATATACTTTTTAAATTTAATACCTAACCAATTTCCCAGCCATCTTCCCCTAGCCCTAATATTTCCATTACGCTCTACTTTGATAGAGTGTATCCCCCGTCTTAAGCGGGGTATTAGGGTATTACTGTATATTTAAAGTCAAACACATTTAATAAATTATAAGAATATTAATTTATTTCAATAATTAAACATAATTATTGTTATTTGCGCTACCTTGATTGATTAAGGCAATCAATTATATATAAATTTTAGTATTTATTTGAATATAAAATATATTGATAAAAAAACTACCCACTTATTAAATTAGTTATAAATTATTATTTTAAATAGCAAAACATTTATAATTCACGATGTGCAATAGTTATTTAAACTCTGTCCCAAGAAAACTGTTTGTTTACTGTCATTGCACCTTCATGATTCTCAGTTCACGGTTCAACCGAGATCATCTTCAATGGTACAAGGACGCTTTAAACGATTAAGAAATAATGATTTATTGAATACGCGTTTTTTTTTTCAATTCATCAAGAATTATCATTTTTATTGACATTACTTTATACTGCATTTTGCGTTTTACCTCAGGATTTCTGAATACGTTTATCATTTTATCTTCATCTGTATCATCACTTTTCAATTATTAAGCATAATGTTTCTTAACATAATTTTAATAGATCCACACGTTTCAAGTCCCATTTTGACTCTTCCTCAGTGGAACAAAACATAAAAGTTATTAAGATACAAACATAAATGAAAACATGATCAATTAAAATATTACTTTTACAACAACTATGTTAGTGAAAAAGTAGAGAACTAATATATTTGAAAAAAGATTTGAAAAAGAAATAAATGAAAATAATAATTTCGACCATCAATTCTCAAAGGGTAAAATGTGACTCAACCTTAATCACGTTAATTATTTTGTGTCTTATATTTCTTAGTAGAAATATTATAACTCTATAACTATTGTAAGTTTTATCGCTAAATTATGAGACATTTTGTTTTCAAAACTGCACATTAAGCAGAATATTTTACTTCGACGCATTGGCCATTGAATAATCAAATAATATATATATATATATATATATATATATATATATGTGTGTGTGTGTGTGTGTGTAAATAAAAATAATTATGAGAATGTTGTGTAAGCTTAAAAAATATTTCACATTCTTAACGCCAAAATCATTTTACAATATTATAAGGCGTAATAATAATAATGTATTAAGGCAATATAATATAGCACAATTTTGAATTTGCATTCAAGGTAATTTACAAATTGCAGCAAGAATACTTCAGTGTTGCGTTATTCGTTCAACGTTCAATGAGAACTCATTTGATTTTTGCACAACGCACGCAGGAATGTGCAATTGCTGTAATAATAGAGTTCACATCGATATTTGTATAAGATTTAATAATGATAGTCCATTATTACATAAAATAGATATATTCAAAAGACGAAGAAATTATACACTCAAATATTGTTTTGAGAAAGGTATTGCATAAAAATTGATGCATACCAACACTAGAATTAATTTATTAATATTAGACACATTATCAGTCTGTATATAAAAGATATGAACTTACAATTTCTTATAATATTTTGACATTAATTAGCTTAATATTAATAGTTATTATCTCATATAATACATGAACATCATAAAACCTAAAACATAACAAGGCAACGGAAGAAAAAAATGCTATTTTTATGTCTTTGACTAAACATGTAAAAAACCAAAAAGTAAAGAAAAAAGCATTACAAAAAATCATTCTGTCCGATTTATGAAAACTCATATTCTGAAGGTAGGGGTGACGTAAAATGAATCAAGTGCCAAGTAACGTAAAATGCGCAGGTGATGGTCACCATTACATTTGTCACCATTTTAATTATAAGAATTCTGACTAGATCTCACAGTATATTGAAACATAGTCACTGTAATATTTGACTTTTTAAATTACTATTTGAAAAGAAATCAACTTAAAAATCCTGTAAGCTGTTGCGCTAATTTGACTTACTCTAGTTGGTGTGTTATTACAATTTCTGTAATAAGATGAATATTTATTGATGCTGCAATTCCAGATCAATGAATTGCTTTTACATTTTGTATCAAATTCTGTTCAATTTTATTCGTAATTATCTTGAAAAAAGTTGCTCGTAAGCCAAGCAGCCAATAAGTTCGTTTTCATAATGGTTGTATAACATATTTCTTCAGACAATAAAGGTTATTATTAACCATTTTGGAGTTTATACATATTGTCTTTTATGCCTGTCACAACCGTCCTGGGCGTGTGGACATTTGTGACACTCGCCCTTTTTTGCATGATTAGATTTTATGACTAATATACAGCGTATTTAAGAACGGTATTTCATTATTTTTACGTAGGCAAATGTTAAAATTACCAGTTAATTTACTTTTCCCAGATAACTGGTAAGTTAACAAAATCATTGCGGATCAAGAAAAAAAGCACAGACGAACCCAGTCTCCCTCAAATATTATGGTTTAACATGTTAATATCAGCCTCTTTCGGAACGAAGAAGGCTACGATTACGCCAATTGCTTTATGGTCCAAAGTATTTGTCACTCAAATGTTTTCCAAATCTATATTTTGCATTAAAGCTATGTGTACGCTACCATGAAAATGCCGATCATATAAATATCCATCAATTCAACAATATCGATAGTTTTTCACTGTTGGTGAACTTTTTCATCTCCACACGTAGTTACGAGTAGATAGATTTACATGCGGTTAAAGTTGACACAAAACACTATCGAGAAGTGACTTGTTGATTTCTTACGCTCCAAAGGATTCAGCCTTGATTTGTTTTTTTTTCTTCTCTAGAATTCCTTTCTATCTTCAATGCGTAACTTTTCATTCATTCTTGACTAATGCACCTCAATCCGTAGTAGTAGTGCAATTAAACTATGATTTTTCGCTTTTAAATTTTGTATAAAATTTTGTTCAATTTTATTCAAAATTATCTTGAAAAAAATAGCACGTAAGTCAAGCAGCCGATAAGTTCATTTTCATAATGTATGTTAATTTTTGTAAAATTGAAAATAAAAGTTCGAAATTAAGTGGGAGAAGCTATTTTAACCCGCCGTATTGTTTCATATATGCATACTCGTTGTATTTGACATTATCAGATACTTGTAATTTTATCGTTAAGTAATTGCAAAAATTCAATTTAAATCTATATTTTTGAAAACTTGGTACAATCCGGGGCAAAAGATCTAAATAAGAGGCAAAAATTGCTTTTAGCAAAGCCTGGGACAGAAGGTGGAAATCTGGGACTGTCCCGGCAGAACCGGGACGTATAATAAGGGGGCGTTCATTAATTTCGTGAGGTTTTTAGGGGGAGGGGGGGTTTGACAAAAACTCACGAAATATCACGAGGGGGAGGGAGGGGTATAGCAAGATATCACGTGTATTTATTTTTTTTACTATTTTTTATAAAAAAGTTCAAACATTTTCAAAAAAACTCAAAAATTTGACAGCTTTTTAACGTAACTAAAAATACACGTGATGTTTGGTGGGGGAGGGGGGGTAATTTTGAATATCACCAAATATCACCAAGGGAGAGGGGGGGTCAAAAAATCCTCAAAAACTCGCTCACGTGATTAATGGACGCCCCCTAACCTTAATAAAAACATCAACAAGCAACTTCCAGCAATATCTACAGTGGACGAAAATTAGTACAATTTCATATTCTAAATGAATAGGTCGCGTACGACCAATTTTTCTCCACGCTCAAAACAGACTCTTCCCATAAATTATATATGAATGCGCAGGGTGGAAATCTGGAACTGTCCCGACCAAACCGGACCGTATGGTAACTTCAATAAAAACTATATAAGAACATCAGCAAGCAACTTTCAGCAGTATCTACAGTATTTCAGAATTCGAAAATTAACAGTAGACAAATGTTGTTAGAAAAATTTCATATGCTAAAAGAATGGTTCTCGGACGACCAATTTTTCTCCACGCTCAAAACAGAATGTTCCCATAAATTATATATGAATGCATAATGCAGATGTACTGCCACTAGAGCTCGTCGACCATAAGCAATCGGTGCGTTTAAGTTGTTTGTAATAAAATTAGAAAAGCCGGGAGTCGTGCGTGTCTGCTCAACGCGTCCCTGAATACCTCTGGCATTCCTCTCTCTTTGAAGAAAAATGTGGATTCTAGAGTCAAGTGAACTATAGCTTTTAGAAGGGTCAGCCTGTATTAGACGCCATCAATCTTATTTCGCATAATTGCACTGAAATTATGCATGGTACACGATACGACGGAGCACTCATTGCCCGTATTCGTAGACCACCGGACAAAAAATTAATAATACCGTGCATTGGAAATTGAAAACTATTTTGCTTTAAACGCATGCAATACGTAGTAATGAGTAAAAACCATACTCGTCTCGAAAGTAAGAGTTACAACATTAATATTATACGTCTCTATACACCTATCCCCTGTTTTACACGGTTTTCATTTTACACGTTTTCGATTACGCGGTTTTTGAAAATTATTTTTTTTAACAAAATTTATTCATTTTGCATTTACACGAAATTATAAACTATAAATTGTTTATATCTGCAATAAAATTTGCATTGTTTTTCTATCAAAATACAACACTTCAAAATGTATGGGGCCAGCGGTGGCGATATCGATTAGAGCGTGGCCTAGCAACAACTAGTTCCAGGTTCGCCGGATCGATTCCCGCTACCGCCAAGCCTGACATCAGGCAACTTTGATGTCAAATTTCCACTTGAGGTTATAGATTTCAAATATAGCCTCAAGTGAAAATCGCCTCCCGTGGGTATAGTTGCACATATAATAAAAAATGTCAGTACATACTTCGAGTATAGATAATAATTAGTCATAACTGGACAGGACAACTATTGGGTTGCCGTCCAAGATTCATATAATAAGAATAAGTCAACATAATTACTCAATGTCCTAATGTGTGACAGATTGTAATTAAAATATATATAAAAAAAAACTTCAAAATGTATGTTAAAGGTATGAATTCTTAGTACATAGTCTATATCCCATGATAGAAATATGCAGATGAAATAAGATAAGAAACTCCCTATTTTATGATCGAAACTAAGTTCTACGCGTGTATAAGCTAGTATGTTGGAAATACCATAAAAAAGAGCATAATCGTTTTTAAACTTTGATTTTAATCAGTGTTTATATATAATTGATAGTGTAAATTTATTCAAGGTGAGCAAATAAAAAATATATATTTTACAAAATCTATAATTTATTAAAAAAATACAGTTCGACAATGGCAAAAGATAAAAATAAAAAACTAGAGAGGAAAAAAAGGTTATATCTTTACAAACCAAAATTGAAGTTTTGAAACGTCTACGTAATAATAAAAGAATAATAGATATTATAAATGTGTATTCTCAGGATGAAACTATAATTTATTAAATGTGTTTGTTATTCATGCAAAAATTTCATTTTTATAGTCATTTTCGTTTAGCACGGTTTTTCCATATAAAAGTAAATTTTTCGACTTACACTTTTCTATCTCCCGTGTAAAATGGAGGATAGGTGTAATTAATTTACTATGATTAATAAAAACATGTAAACATTGTAATCGCAAACAATTTTTTAGTTACAGAGGATTCACCTACAATCACAAAGGTAATATGTCTTTGTAGAGTAAAATTTGTTTTCAAAATTTTAACTATCAAAATAATGATAAGATCATTTTACAAATATCCATTACATTTTATATATAAAGATACATTTTAATATAATATTAAAAATCAAATCTGAAATAATTTTGAGTAAAATTGGTATTGGAAGGAGAAACTTGCTTATTATTTTTTTTAATACAAAAATGATAAATACATCTGCAATGGTTTTCAAAGATTTTTTTAATAAGACAAACAATTTTTTTTTAATAAGAAAAACTTAATATACGAGAAGAATAATTTTAAAGTAAAAAATAGTATATTAGCTTCGAAGTACTTCTTATTGATGAAATTGGTAATTAGAATTTGTTCTATCATAAACTAAATTGCATTTAGATTCCTGAAATAATTTCACACGATTTCACTATTAAGACCAAACATTAAGATAGCAAATCTATTGGATCATTATGCGGTATGCCACTCCTTCGAAACCTATTTAACTTAAACTAAACGTAATACAGCCTTGTTGTATAAATATTATTTATTGGATACAGGAGTGCTCGATTATAAACTCTGAACTTTTCAGTAAAATACTTCGTTGAAATTTATAGTGATAATTCTCAAACTGTTAACACAAACTGCTGTGAAGTGCTTCCGAATCTTTTACTTTTTATCTTGGTACAAGTTTTCGAAATAATTATTTCCGATTTTTTATTCAATAGTAGAATCGTATTATTAAATACATATCTATTTTGTATGTGATGTACAAAACATTAAACATTTAAAATTGTAAATTTTAAAAAGCAAGCAGTAGAGACAAAAAAAGCTCTCGACATGTTGCAATAATGAAGAAAGGCATAAAGATTCAGAATAATTATTTACAACAGATAGGAAATCAATTAATTTATATATATATATATATATATATATATATATATGTATATATATATATGCATATATGCAATATTACAATTAAAAATTATAAATGACAAAGCAAAAAATCAAATTCCTTTTCATTGTAATCTGAGGAGAAACTAACGGGTAAATAGCCGTACATATTGGCGTGTATAATTCGATAATTGCACATGATAACCGATTGCATTCGCATTTGCATATGGATGTTGAAATGTAAATATAATAATGGTAGAAGTGCCATAAGACACATCAAGCATAAAAATGATAGTGGAACGATCTGATTATGGTAATATTTACTCCATTGAAACCATTATAAAATTAATAATTCTGCGTATATAAGTAAATAAAAGTAAAATGGTGAACGATTATAATTATATCGTTATTAGTAAATATATATATATATATATATATATTATATAGTTTATATTATATAAACTAGGTTGCGCTAAGAAAAAGCTCGCTTTTATACAGTAGTAATAATACTATAAGTAGTAATTTGAATATTTGTCTATGTGAAAATAATGAACTGCCCTTAAATACAATGGATTAGTTATAAAATCATACTGTAAAATCATACGTACTTCTGCTAATACTATAATCGTACAATGAGTTTCAAATGCGTTTCAGTTGCGTTATCGAATCAATTAGCTCGCGCTCAATCTTGCATTGAATTTGCTATTACACCTCTCTTAGAAAGGATTGAATGCGCGACTACGAGATCTAGGTATTTTGTTACTCAATAATATTTAAATTTAATGAATTGATAGAAAAAACAAAAGTGCCGCAACAGGTGTGTGGTTTTAGTAAATATAAAATATCACATTTTTAATCACTAAGTTTTATGTATCTTTCCTCCTATTCATAATAATCCTTAGGAAATGCGAATCAATTTTACTATTCAAGAAAAAATATAAAAAAATAAAATCAATTTTTAATACCTCAAAATCTTTAAAACTATGGTATATTATCTCGACACATTATTTAACGTATTCGACAGCATATGGCCGAAAAGATCAATTTTGCAAGAGTTCAGTACCATTTTTACAAGATCTCAATATAATAAAAGATATCGAACAAACAAACTTTTTTAACTCTATAAAAGCAATGCGATCTACCCATCATGTTAATGCAGGGCGCTGACTCAATGCAATAATGGAAACTTGTCCGAACGAAAATACTTTATCTTTCTCCCTTCAGACTCTATCTCAAATCAGGCCCGGCTTCATAACCACGTAAACTCGATCATACAGAAGACTGAAGAAAAAGCAACCAGCAGATCATCTTTAACTAGTAACTAGGGATCCTCAATGGAGGGTTATCCTACCATGCCAACTTTTTATACTCGAGTAAAATACTTGAGTTAATATTGAACCAAACAGCCATAGAACAACAATGTGTTCTGATTGCTGTTAAACAATGTTTAAAAAAAAGACGCTATCGGTATAGTTTAGCTTTTATGAACAGTCACTACCGTACCCTGGCACAACCTTTCCTAGTCCTCTCTACTATAGAATTAATAAGTGTTAAGTTTTATAATTTATGACATTTTATCTATTTCCTTCTAGTATATTATATGCATTTCTCATTAATTCAATACCAAGAACAATAGTTTATCCACGCAAAGCTAATTCTAATCGATTTTTCCTAAGATTGCCTGGTAGCTGGTAAATGTAGAAGTTGGTTTAACCTCATAGTGCACTTATTGGGATCTACTTTCCAAGAAATATGTCGTTATACAATATTATAATAAATGCTTCTTACTTCTCACAGATGTGAAGATGAATTCCTGCATACACGCATGCATATGCTGTAAGATGAAAAAACGGAAACATGTTGTCAAGCGCAACCGCATTCCACGAATGCGCACGCTTCAGGAAATACACCTCGGTGACCTAACGTTAGACCAGATAGATCAGACAGATACTGGTTCAACGACAAAGCTTATTAAATCTTCAATATCTTATAACGAGAAATGTCATCAGCGCTTATTCAATTACGCTTGCACTCACCACTTTTTGCTCAGATAATCCGCTAGGTAAATATCTTCACCGGCTTATCGAACGTAGTGTAATGTATGTAACTAGTGGTGCAAGGCATCATGCCTTAGGGCAAATAAATTTCTGGAAATTCCTATACCAAAAATTAAAATTTTCAAAAAAACTATATTTTTGTTGAGAACACTGAAAAAATTAAATGTTTGAGAATTTTGAAAAAAAATGATTTTTTTAATGTCATGACATTTTTTGAACATTCTGAACGCTTTTTCTCAAAGCAATCGCGCTGCGTAGCTGTTTTGGAAATAAAAAATGGAAGCTCACAAGCGCCGTGGAAAAACATTAGTACGAAATGTTTATGAAATAGTTTTACCCCATACAAATGTATGGTAAAATTTATATTTCTTAATAAAATATCTACAAAATATCTGATAATTTGATGTGCATTTGTCCAATAATCATTTTTGACCGTCAAATGCCAACTTTTGAAACTTTTTCCTCCGTATATCCGAAACCACTGGATCTTCCTTCCCAAAAATCCAACCACTTCACTTCGTCGATACAAAGAAAACGTTTTTGGAAATATTCAAATCGGATGCTCCATTATTTCAAAAACTGAATTACCATTATTGGCACTTTTTGCCACGTCACTCCGTAACGGCCAAAAACTAATCAGCAATTCTCCCCACCAATAGGAATTGAATGTTTTATCAAATCATTCAAATCATAAACCGAAATCATGAATGAAAATTTGTATTCAAACATATATACATACATACACGCACATGTACAAGGGGAAAAATTATTTTCGAGTTTTTGCGACTACTCTAACTTACTCTATGAGAAATAAATGAAAACAACAAGATCAAATTTATTTATATTATATCTGTTTCCACATTAAATCCTAAGCGTTTTTTTTCAACAAATTTGTAGGTCTCAATATATAATTACTCCTATTAATCTCCGCTGATATAACGCGAATAAGAAGAGTAAGTGATGCGTGGAGATAGTCAAAGATTTTTAAGTAAAAATCTTTGTGAAATAATAAATCTGATTACATATCATACTATTAAATTCAGTCAATTTAAATGTAAGACCGCATAATAAATACTAAATAATCAGCATGTATTCACAAGGTCACATCTAATTTATTTTTCATAACAGAATATTGCAGAATTCTACGTTAATAACATTTTATTGACATTGATTTACCAAACCATAAAAAATGGCAGCTTATTCACGCTCCAATTTTAATAATAATTACATTAAGATATTTCGTATTCGGCTTGACAGAGTAGTTCAACGAATGCAACAATCTCGCGTTCTAAAATAGGCAGAGCACCAGCAAATTTTATTACCTAAATATTTATTTATGTTCTTAATAAAATATACTTATAAAAAAAAATTCTTCGGCGATTAGTCTCATGCGTTGTTCTATATGATAAGTTTTATTTAAATGTATAAAGTTTGAAACATTTAAATAAATAATTTAGAGTATCAAAAAAATATTTCAATCTAAATACTTTGGGACATTTGTGGTGGCACTGAATTTGAACTTCGCGCAACCAGAACGTTTTAAGTTCAAATCCAGTGTCACATGTGACCTGATATTAGGCAGTAGTGAAAACCGTTCTCACTAAAAATAAAAACCCGAATATAAATTATATATGAAATAGCCTTTCGTAGCATTGGTGGAATATACCACAATTCAAAAAATAGAACGTCCGAAGGGTTGCCTTTTAATAGCATTCAGAAGAAAATAAATATAAAAGACAATCAGTATATTAATAAATGTTTCATAGTCTTTTCTGATTTTCAAACGCACATTCCATCTTCACATTATTTTCTTTAATTGTTCAACTCTTATATTTTTATTTAAGCTATAAATTAACCTTAAATTAAACCTGAACTATAATTACACAACGTTTCGTCATTTATAGTGTTTAATCTTTTCAAATTATCTATGTGGAGAGATAACAAATTTTACGTTATACCAATATAATGAAAATATTTTCTTTTCTGGAAAGACACTAACCCTCATACTAAATGAACCGTGTCATATATAACATAATTGCATATTAAAGGAATGCACAGAGTGTGCACACTTCCATAGTAATTACTTTTGTGCTCGAATGTAAGAATATGAGTCATCAATCTAAACAACTTCCATACATCAATGAGTTGCTCAATATCTAGACACAATTTCCAAATCATTGAATATCTAGATTCATCTGTTTGTCACTCACGACCAACCACCCATTGAAATCGATCACAATTAGCAAAATTTTGCCACAAAACGTAAGAAAAGAAGTTTTGCGTTTTAATATAGAAAAAAAAAATAAAAACGTATTATGGCAATTTTGCATTATCTTGAACTATTTATGTTACAAACTCGTAATTTGAGGTATAAAAGATTTGAACAAAGAGCATATGTATATATATATATCTATATATATATATATATATATATATATAAATATAAATTATATAAATATTATATAGATTATATAATATGAATTATATATAATCGTATTTTTATATATATATCGTACCAATTTAATCTTTTTTAATATGTACAACATGCGTAGCACTTTGTTTAAATTAACATTCTTAAGAATATTAAGAATGTTTAATAATAATAAAAATTGAACTGAGTGTTTTTTTATTAGTCTCATTTAAACCCTATTAATGATTTTTTTAATTTTACTTTCTTGTCCACAAACAGTTATTTCTATTTATTTTCAAATAACTGGAAGGTACTTGATAGACGATCTAAAAATATAATATAACGTACCTAGTTCCGAAAAGTCGAAAATAAATTCTTTTTAATAAATATTTTTCATTTAGAGAATATACATTAAATATCAACTAGTTTAAATGCCTTTGACCTGTGGCACGCCTTATTGCAAAAATCTCCATGCTTCTCCTCCCGAATATCCTCAAATCCTGACATCATACCTGAATAATAGAAAATTTATTGCTCGAATAAATAGCCACAATTCTGAAATGCTACCAATTAACTCAGGAGTGCCGCAGGGTAGTGTACTAGGCATATTTTTTGTACAATGCATATAAACCGATTTCCTGACGACTCTAATAAGTTACAACAATACCTTAACTTAATTCATGAATGGATAATAAATGACGAATCAGCAATAATGAAAGCAGATCACTGCATATCACTTTTACTTTCAATAAACAAACATTCCCTGGAATTCACTTAAATGACATGCCAATTCCAACATCAGATGTAGTAAAATATCTTGGAATACTCTTGCTCGACGACTCATCTGGAAATATTACAACACAACAACAATTAAATTTATCAAATCCAGAGTGAGGGAACTATACTGGCTTGTGGAATATAATTCAAAATTAGCACTTGAAAATAAAATCCTGGTTTATAAGACAATAATAATTCATATAGGGTCATGCGGTGTAGAGGTTTAGGGATGCTCTAACAAGTCAAATGTAGCAATAAGGCTCACCAGGATAATCTTAATATGCTTTACATTGAAGACTTTTTAAAAACAAGATCGACTAATCACCATCACAAATTATAAAGCCATCGTAATTCACTTGTTGCTCCGCTACTTCCAGAATTTAGAAGACTTAACAATTATGGCCTACAACTTGATCCAATAAATTATATTTAATAGTAATTACCCACTGGGGTGAATATTATCTATAATTATATGTAAATAATGTATATCAAAATAATTTATAGAATTTATGTTCTGGTCATTAATAAAAGAGTGTAAAAAAAACTAGTTTAAATGATATATTAACATATTAATTAATAAGTGTAATATAGAACATAGCATAGGCAAATAAACTAATTTCACAGTATGCGATATTTTCTAAGAATATCCAGTGTATTGTGCAAAACGCACAACAACAGTTTTAGTTTTGACTGTCTTTTAAAATAATTTATAACACAAACATGAGTCACGAAACCATTTAAAAAATCTGCATCTTCTACTGCTTCAGAGTAGAAGCAGTAGAACTCAGAATACATTTAGACAAAGTATGCAAGCAATAAAAGAACTCTAAAATTTTTTTGTATGTGATTCACGCACATGCAATGACGTTGAATAAATGCAGCACAGACGTTGTAGAATTATATAAAAAATGTTTTAATTTGGAATATGAAAACTTGAATGCACATTAATTATATAATATTTATTAGCATATTTATTAATTTAGCTGTATGATTTTATCACCTATAAATTTTGCACAAGAATTTCATTGCTAAGGAAGTCCATTTTGTAAATAATATTGAGTGAATAATTTATTTATTCGTATATGAAACACGCTTTAAATACATATATTCGAATGTTTCTGCAACATGATGTAATAAATATTGAATATAACATTATTGAGATGCCATAGATATAACACAATACTTGAACATACAAATGATTCGTCAATTATGATTAAACGTCACTAGTATACAAATACAAAATTATATATAGGAAAAATGATTCTCCAAAGTAAAAAGCTTTTTTGAGAAGATGGGGCCCAGCGACCTTTTGAAGATTCATCTTAAATTATAACCTCAAACTAGCATGAGAATTATATTTCTTTCTGTGTCACATTATAGTTCAATAAAATAGTTCTATATATTTAGGATGCCAAGGTATCTTGTTCGCTCATATCTACACTCATTATCCTTAATTTTAGAGAATGGGATATATTTGAGGCGGTCTTTGTTTTCTCAAACTTATGTTCGTCTACCTAATATATTATCATTAAAACAAATTCAACATACATAAATACACTAAATTATTTATACTGTTCTATATTCGTTATAAAAACCATAAAAAATTCAGAAAATTAATAAAGTATATATTGGAAATATAAAAATTAAATCCTGTTACCTTAGGTTTACACAGGGATAAAAAGATACCCTTGCATGGTAAGTAGTTTTTCCTAAAAATATGAAACATATGTTCATTTAAAGTATTATTTTGATAACATTACTAAATTTATGTATCAAAAATTCTTTAAAACTAAAACAATAACTGTTTACTATTAAATACCATACTGAATGACGGTTAAGAATTTGGAAATCAAATTGCAACATAAAATTGTTCTAATGTTTGACGATTTGAAGAAATGCAAATGTAAGCATGCAAATTCAAATAGAAAATAATGAGATCATTTTGCGAAGTTTATACATACTAGATATTTGTAATCGTAAATTTGTAATAACAAATTTGTTATGGCGCGCACATATAAACTAACTAAGCTCTTTCAATACAATCGACAATTTTGGGTATTTAGCTTATGAATAAACTTCTACTCAATATTAGAAATTTGGATAAAAAAAATTCCATGCTAGTTCATTTAAACTTTTTGAAGAATTGCCTGTTATTATATAGCCAAATTTTCTCAATTTTCTCATTATTCTTCATTTATGCAGTCTGAACGATTGGTCTCCTATACAAATGTTTTTATTTTCTTGTAATATTTTTATAATAATTTTTAACTTCCCGTAGGTAAGTTATAGTAATCGCAAAAAAATCGAAAATGAAAATTTTTATATATCTTTACGTTTCAGAGGTTTCTGAACATTTTGGCATACCTTAGAAAAAATGGATGTATGTGTGTGTGTGTGTGTGTGTGTGTGTGTGTATGTGTGTATGTATGTATGTATGTGTGTGTATGTATGTGCGGATACAAATTTTCGTCGACGATTTCGGGAACACGGGTCAACCGATTTGAATAATTCAAAAAACATTCGATTCGTATTGATAAGGAGACGTGCTGATTAGTTTTTGGCGAAGGCAGGTCTAGCCGTTCCAAAGATACGGGGCAAAAAGTGCCGAAAACGGTAGCTCAGTTTTTGAGAGAACGGAGCGTCCGATTTGAATAATTCAAAAAACATTTCACTTGTATTGACAAGATGAAGAATCGATAAAATTTTCATGAAGGTAGGTCTAGCGGATTCGGAGATATGGAGGAAAAAGTAAAAAAATGAGCCATTTGGCGGTCAAAAATGATCATTAGACATATGCTCATAAAATTATCAGATATTTTATAGAGATTTCAACAATAAGTATACAATTTGTTAACATTCCTATGGGTTCCGTACCAATGCTTATGCTTTAGACAGCGACGCGGCGCTTACGCGCTTTATATTTTGTCCCTATGCAGTTAAAGCAGTACGATTGATTGCTTTGAAAAGAAAGTTCAGATCTTCCACAATATGTCAAAATAAAAAAAAAAAAAAATTTCAAAAAAAAAAAAATTAAAAAAAAATTTTTTTTTAAAAAAATTTTTTTCAAGAAAAAGTAATTTTTTGTCCAATTTATAGTTTTTCAAAAATCTTATTTTTTCAAAGTAATTTTTTTTTTCAAAAATGTTGATCGTTTTTAAAAAAATAATAATTTTTGGTACGGGAAGTTCCAGCAATTTGCCTTAAGGCACGATGCCTTAATTGCCTTACGACAGAATTCCACTTACAGCTAGTTATTTATTTATTTCGCTGCTTTTCTTATTATTACTCCAGTAGTCATACTATATTTACGGTAAAAATTTCAACTTGGCGCCAGAAATTTGGCCTGGACTGGAGATTGAATAGATCTATTTTAAATATATTTACATTTTATAAAGAAATATAAAACAAGTTAATAATTACCTAATTGATTAAAATTACATAATAAACTATAGCGGATTGGAATTAACTACAATATATGAAAATAAAAATAATGAAAAAATTCTAATATAAAAAACCATAGACATGGTAGATTTAAGGATAATAAGGAAAGGATAAGTTAATTGAATAAAAAATAATAAAATACTGAACATAATACTTATGAGTTACGAATTTTTATTGCTTTATTATGGAATTTGGAACTTTATAATTATTGTGCCAAAACATGTCTTCAGTTGTTTCACCAATTATTATAACATTGACATTGCTATTATCAGTGCACTTTTTCAAAAACTGTTTGAATGTTTTTATAAAGTAATCTTTGATTTTTAAGACGTTTGCTTTTCATTGATTATTTTGTTAGACGTAACGTGAAGCGTTATTAGAATTCTTTTTTAGAGATTAAATAGACATTATTATGGAAAACTTTATGACGAACATTAATGTTCGAATGCTTACTTTCAGCTCTTTTTATTTTAGAATAGAACGTTGTCCAGACACTAGGTATATTATAAATCACTTTAATTGCTAAATTCTTGACAAAAGCGTAAAATAATCTTCTATATATTATAATTGATTGCGGCTTGCTTATGCGTAAATAAAGAAATAAATAAATAAATCGTAGAAAGTTTATGTGGGCATTATTATGGGCTTACCCGTAGATCAACAGTTAGAACTATGGGGTTTCAAAATATCAATAGCAAAATGTTTCCAAGTGAAAATATCCTTTACCCGACATTGCAGCACCAATATAAATTCATCAGTGTTACTAGAAATTGTAATTCATCACATAGAGATAGAACAACTATCTATAAAAACCGACGTAATTAGTTATGTCAAATCATCACAACAGCTTTTATAGAAACCTTAAGTTCTGATTGCTGTCCAAATAATAAAAAACCAAAATATACTAAAAATTTAAGTTTGTCCAACAATTTTTTCTCGCTTGTTAACTTCCTTGTTGGAATCGAAAATAATATTTTTAATATATTTTATGAACATTTTAGCTCACCTTAAAAAATTGATGTGTGTGTATGTTCGGATACAAATTTTCGTCGACGATTTCGGGAACATGCTTAAACTGATTTGAAAGATTCAAAAAACATTCGATTCCTATTGATAAGGAGACGTGCTGATTAGTTTGGGACAAGGCAGGTCCAGATGTTTCGTAGTTACGGGACAAAAAGTGCCAAAACGGTAATTTTGTTTTTATGTGAACAGAGCGTCCGATTTTAATAATTTAAAAAACATTTTACGTGTATTGACAAAATAAAGAACTGATTAAGGCAGGTGTAGCGGTTTCGGAGATAGAGTAAAAAAAGTAATATAAAATGACATTTGGCGGCCAAAAATGATTATTAGACATATGCACATCAAATTATCAGATATTTTATAGAGATTTTAACAGCAGGTATAAATTTTGTTTACATTTCTATAGATTACTTTGAAGAAAAGTTAAAAAAAATCAAAATATAAAAAAAACAGTTTTTTCAAGTCACTTCTTTCAAAAATTTCAAAATTCTCAAAAATCAATTTTTTTTTGAAGTTTAAAAAAAATAATTTTTGATACTAGAAGTTCCAGCAATTTACCTTAAGGCACGATGCCATATACCACTAGTATTTTCTTAAATTCGTTTTTACCAAATCTAGCCGTACCTTCAAACAATTTCATTGAACGTATATATACGTCCAATTTCGAAGGCTTTTCTACATTCAATACGACCTGTATATGTTGAATGGTATAAAATATGAGTTTGCAGTAATAATAACATTATTATTGCTTCTTCCGATTACTACCTTGCGATGCAATAACGTATGCATTTTTCTTGTGATATACGACATTTGCGTATACTTTTTGGCTCAATGTCAAACGCATATAAACACACTTTCCTTAATAAACAATGGCTCGACCAGTTGTGGTTCATCGAAGGATGACGCAGCCACCGATTAGCTTCTATATCGTCGCATATCGCGAACAATTGCTCGACGCGCACTACATATGACGGATGAATAAAAGCTGGTACCGTATTTTACTCAAATGATAATAGTAAAAGTTCACCCTATAGATAAAAAAAGACGTAACCTGTCCATACATAGTATAAGCGCTCTACATTCCTTATAGGAAATTTTCTCTAGTTTAATTCGTATAAAGATACTTTTATCGAAAAACTAGCTGTACCCGTTCACGCTTTGCCGTGATTTAGATTAAATTAAGAAGTTGAACAAAGATGTGTATTTGTTACATTTAGTTTAACGTTACTACTATCTGTTCAACAATTTACCTATTCAACAATTTGCCTACGAATTTACCTACCAACTTGTTAATCAATCTGCCATTTTACCGGCTTACCAATTTACCTGTCAACCTATTTACCCATCGACACCATTTTACCTGTCAAGCAATTTACTTGCTTTCCAATTTACCTGGCATCCCGTTCAAAATGTCTACCAATTAACCTGTACAATAATTTACTGGTGAACAATTTACCCGTTTACCAATTGGTTTACTAATTTACCTATCAACCTATTTATCAATCTACCATTTTACCGGCCTACAAATTTACCTGTCATCCCGTTCTGAATGTCTTTTAGGTTTTTCCCAGCAATTATTCGATTTTTTCTCGCCGTAAGAACCATCCTTGGACTTCAACGAGCATTTAAAAAAAATTATTGGCCAAATTGATCCAGGCGTTGTTGGGTTGTGCGCTTACCATACCAACACATTTTGCGATTCATTTTTATATTATAAATAAAGCGGGAAGAAGACATTGTTTAAAAAAATGTTTTTTGTGCCTTTTTTCCAATATGGCGGCGCCAGCGGTAAAAATTAGAGGTGACAAAGTTGAAATTCGTAAAAAGCACATCCAAATCTACAAGACCACCAATTTCCAAAATATTTACCGGAAAAACTACCAAATGACTGAAGTATTGTGGAATTATATAAAAAAATGTTTCAATTTGAAATTTGAAAACTTGAAAGCACATTAATTATGAAATGTTTATTAGCATATTTATTATAAGCTGATAATTATAGCCTTAGCTGATATTATAAGCCTTAAGGCATATTTCGACTTAAAAACTATTCAACTGTTTATTTCCAAAATACACTTATCCCCCATTTTTCACGGAAAACACGTATAACCGTGAAATTAAAAACCGTGTAACTCCAAATATTCACCCTTATATAGAAAAATCGTGTTAATCAAAAATCACTATAAAAAAGCCCCTTTTGGAGATTTTGGTAGTAGGAATAACAAAAACATTTAACAAAAATTAAATATTAACAGAATGAATATCTAATATATTTTATGAATTATAAGAATATTAATTAAAAATTAAAATTAGTTTGCACAGATAGAAACTTTCTTTTGCTCTCTAGTTTTATTGACATTGTCAAACTATATCTTTTTTATAAATTAAAGATTTTCTAAAAAACGATTCTGTTATTTGCCCACCTTAGATAAATTTACTCTATCAATTATATATAAAAACAAACTTTAAAAACAATTATGCTCTTTGTTCTAATATTACAAATAAACTAGCTTAAACACACATCAAATTTAGTTTTGATCATAAAACACATATACATAGACATAGACTACTAATTAACTAATACTAAGACTAAGAATTCGTAACCGTAGCATACATTTTGTAGTGTTGTATTTTGGCAGTAAGACAATGAAAATGTTAAATATAATACAAAATTAATAAATTTTGATAAAAATAAGTAATTTACAAAAACCATGTAAGATCGAAAACGTGTGAAACTGGGGAGTGGTGTAATGTTTTTGCTCTCACTAAAACCTGACCAATCCTATTTCTAATTGATTATTTTTTAACAGATTTATTACATCCGTGTTTAATTATAGTGCACCCACACGCCTTTAAGTAGGCCTCTACTATTTTACTATGTTCATTACGACCATGAACTCTATCGCCATACAAAGTTTTATAAAATCGCAATAAAAATTAATTTAATTAAAACGCCGACGAAAGGTCCAACTTTAGGTAACATACACACAAACATTTTCCAATTTTGGTCTCAAATGATTCAGAATGTGTTGAACTGCAAGGAAAACTTAAAATTAGCAAGCCAAAATTTGTGTAAAAATTATAAAGTTCTCCTTATAGAAACTAAAAAAGCATGATATAAAGAAGAAAAACAATTAAAATTAAATTTAAAAAAAAGTACCGAAAAAAACACGCTCCAAAAATATTTAATAACAACGATATGATTAAAAGCTAACAATTTTATGAGTGCATTTTTATTTGTCATATTTCGCTTTCTATGCCTATAAGTTTAGAGCTCAGATCTATGCCAATAATTTTAGAGCTGAAAGTTGTACTTGAAATTTCTACAATAATATGCAACAAATAAGAAAAGTACATCCTCTATTATATATGAATAGACTCGTTATTCATATATCGTTACATCAAACCAGCTCACTCAAAATTGTTCATTGTATAAAAGATTTGAAATTACGATTTGTTTTGATATATGTCAAAGTATATAGAAAAACAAGAAAAAAAGTATTACCGTTCATAAATTAACTATTCAATTTTAAGTCATTTTATTATTAGTTTTAAGTTTTTTTTATGTTAGCAAATTGTTGACCAGATTTCATACTATGATAGTATTTTGCCTTACTACATGCGCTTGACGTCATTTCCTTGTTAAAATCCCGCGGAAATGGTTCGTTACAGTGAACTGTGCATCGCCGATTTTCCAGTAGACAAGAGAAATTTTCCGCGCCCTTTTTCTTCAGAACTTTAATGATAAACAATGATTACATAGCGGATAAGACATTTTCTTGTGACCTCGTTATCGGCAAATGTGTACGAATGGTAAACAATAAATAGCGACTTCCCGGAATTTGGACAAAGAAACGTTGTTGGATGATCCAGAAAAAGGCAAAGTAAACCAAGTGATTTCTTTGAAACACTTTGCTAATCCAGAACACACAATTTTTACCTGTTTTTGACCAAGATAGAACGGCAACATGCGATGTGTCAACATATCAATAAAAAAGTAGCAAAAAAAAATATTGGTTTTTTTTTCTAGATTTTGAGTTCAGTTTAGTAATGAATCGGTTTAAATTATATACAGAGAGCATAAATGCCTCACCTGCCGGTTTTAGCCTTCAACAAAGTCATCCAAATAAAGTTGTTAGAATACCTAAAAGAAAAAAGATTAACTATTTATTATTACAATTTTATTATAATAATTTTTCATAATACTTATGATATTAAACACTACTAAAGAATTAAGTATAAACAAATTTTTTATCCGTAACAGCAACATAATATTATACATAATAATATCTCCTGAGCATGAGAACTACTTTTTTAATTAAGCATACTTGAGTTAAAATTCTGTATGGATACAAACATTTATTTCCCAATATATAATAAACATTTTTGCTAAATTTGCTAAAGATTTTTTAAAAATTGCTTTTTAAGTTAAAAAGTTCCAGCAATTTGCCTTAAGGCACGATGCCTTGCCACTAGTTAAAATATAAGATAATAAGAAAAAGTCTCATAAAAGTCTCATATCTAAAACTTAAAAAACACCAAACGCAAAGCTGATAAATGAATAATGTTATAGTTTTTTTATTAAAATATCCATAGAATGTCACCATTTCATGCACTTGTCTCGGACGTATATACAATGCTCATCATAAAGTAATTTTGAAGTGTGCAACTCTCTATTTCTAATTGATGTTATTACTCTAGTTACAGAGAAGATTATTAGTAACAAATTAAAAAATTTCCGGCATTGAGTAAACATAACGTACATCTTGAAACCGTTTCTTATTACGATCATCAAGATTATATAGAACTAATGAATAGAATTTGAAATTAACAAACAATTTATAGACAATTATAGGTCTTTTCGAAAAAATCCTATATCAATTTTCAACTTTCTAGCTCATCATTTGGCGGCGTGAAATTGGCCCCTTTTTTCAATGTTTCAAATATAAAAGATATTGAAAAGGAATTATCGTGGTCCTTTTCACATGAGCTTTTTTAAGTTACTCATAAGAAATAAGGTGAAAAAAATATTTGTTAGTGCACGAAAAAGCGAAAAAAAAACATTTTTCATTTTCTGACATAGGTCAGCAGCAGCGTCCATTTTTATTTGAAAATATAGATCAAAAATATAATTCCAATTGAAAATAAGCCCATTTCAGACACTGCGGTGTGAATCTGGGATGGGAAATCTTTCACACTTTTCTTCCCTGAATCGAACACAGCTCAATGACCTTTTATATATATATATATATATATATATATATATATTTATTAGGGTGGTCCTAAATATGGTCATTTTCGAATTTTCTTCCTCTCAAGGGCACAAATGGTTCCAAATTGATAAAAACAATTTTCTGAAATTTTTAGCTCTTAATATAGTCTTTTAGAGCGCAATTCAATCAAAATTTTGTATGGAAATAGCATGAAAAAAATTTCAAAAATTTTGCAGAACGTTGAATTTTCAATAAAAAATGACACGAATTTTCACCTTTAATTTATCTGTCGCTAAGTTATACCTAAAATTTTTTTAAAATTTTCAAAATTTTTTCCATGCTATTTCCATGCGAAGTTTGAATTACGCTCTATCTAATAGTTGATATTAAGAGCTAAAACTTTTAGAGAATTGTTTTTTATCAATTTGGAACCATTTGAGCCCTTGGGAGCAAGGAAATTCAAAAATAATCATATTAAGGACCACCTTAATATATATATATATATATATATATATATATATATATATATATATATATATATATATATATATATATATGAGTGTGTGTGTGTACACATTTACAATTATTTATAAAGGCTATTAAAGAAGTTTATTTTTCAATTTATATTCTGAGTACCATAAAAATAATATATAAATGATTTTTATAAATCATTACATAATATCAATGTTGTGTTATGCCAATTAGCTGATCGTTAGATACGAGATAAGAACATTAACAAAATGAATACAACGCACAGGTTTTCGAGAAAGTACGGGGCATCAGAGCGCAGAATGAAGAACCGCACGTATAGTAAGAATAAGCAGCGATTTGCAGGCATTTGCTAATATAGGTGTTTTCAAAAGCTTGATAAAGATGTTTGGATTTAACGTAAATGAAGAAACTTAATAACCAGTTATCGCTATCACGATATTCATGAATCACATGTTAAAAATAAATATAAACACAAATAGAGATTGGAAATGATATCATCATAAGAAAGCGATAAACTAAAAAAGGAGTGCTATCACTTCACTCAATCAGTCCGTAGGATAACTAAGAAAAAACATTTTTTCGCAAAATTATTTTTTTTATTCATTATAGTTTTCCTCGAAAACTATATACTAATTATAGCAAAGTTTGATCTTTTAGAAATCATTTTTGTAGTACGATTAGTACTATGCCACAAAATTCGGCTATCATCTCATAATTTGGCAAAAATTTCTTCAAATCGAGCATCTTTATGAGATCTCAAAACAAGATATGATTACTGGGGAACAGATCTAAAAAATATAGTTAGTGAGGAAGCAATTCCGAGCCCAATTCATGTTTTTTTACTACTGTTTTCATGGATTTGTGATTTGATGCGTTGTCCTGATGAAGTAGCACGGTTTTCTATTTCAAGTGGGGCTGTTTTTCCGATTTTGATCTTCAAATGCTCCAATAATGAATGTTATTCAATATTCACTGTTGATAGTCTAATCCCAAAAAATTGACGCCATAACCTTGCCTGTTGATCGTTTGCATGACTGTCTGTCTGACTATCTATTCGACTCCGCAGTGTAGCGATAAAGCCAAGTCACATCAATGGTAACATATTGATGCAAAAACTTAGTTTTATTTCAATTAAAAAGCTCAAAATATTCTTACGAATCATCAACTCATTGTGTCAAATGTGAGTTCGCATGGCACCCATTTAGCACAGAGTGTTTTCCTATTCAAATATTCGCAAACGATATGTCCAATAAACACTATTGATATCTTTAGGATGCCAGCTAACTTAGGTATAACTTTTCGGTTTTCCAAAACGATTCGATAGACTGTTTTGTGTTTTCCGGTGTAACCACCTCAATTGACCTTCTAAATCATTTAGCATCATCAGTATATGTACGGCCACGAATAAAATCAGCAATGCACTTCTCCACCATTTGCCTCGATTTGGCAGAGTCCAGATAACACTTATCAAGCGACACTTTGGCTGCGATGGTATTTATACCCATCAAAAAGCAATGATAAATCAACATACGAAATTGCTTTGAATTCATGGTTTTTAAAAACTCAAAAGTAGCGTCACTTGAACTTCTATAACTTGTAAACTATCGTCGAATTGTCATGATTTTTTGGCATATATCTTCTTAAAGTTGTTGCTTCCTACAAATCATATGGATGATTGCATAGCTAAAACATCTATGTATTATCCTACGGACTTATTGAGTGACGTAATATAAAGATTAACGACATATTATTTTCGTTTTAATAAGATGAATGCGCCCAAAAAGGTAGATACATATTACTTTTACACTGAATTATTTAATTTATGTCCTGATAAAATTTAATTTTACTAAATATTATTCGCAATATTTTTCAAATTGCTTGTAATCATGTTTTTTATTTACTTCCCGGAGGGTAAATTATAGTAATTGCAAAGGAATCGAAAATGAAGTTTTTATATATCATTACGAACATTTTAAAATATCTTAGAAAAATGGATGCGCGTTTTTATATCTGTAGGGATACGATTTTGAGAACACGGATTAACCGATTTGAATAATCCAAAAACATTCGATTTCTATTGATGCGGAGACGTACTGATTAGTTTTTGAAGGCAAGTCAGCCGCTTCGAAGATACGGGGCAAAAAGTGCGGAAAATGGTAATTTTGTTTTTGAGAGAACGAAACGTCTGATTTGAATGATACAAAAAATATTTTACTTGTATGGACAGAATAAAAATTGACTAAATTTTTGGACTTATCCAACAAAGATTCGAAAATTCATTCGGAAATTCGAAATGTCGAAAAAAAAGGTTCAAAAAATTCATTTGGTGGTCAAAAATAATCATTGAACATATTGGCATATCAAATAGTCAGATATTTTATGGATATTTTAATAATGAGTACACATTTAGTGCCATTTAATTGGGTTCTGATAAATGTTATAAACATATAATTTTTTTTAATAAATCTTTTTTTTTCAAAATTTTCAAAGATATATAAATTAAAAAAAAATTATTATTTTTTCAAAAATTTCCAAATTCCTCAAAAATTTCAAATAAAACTATTTTTTCAAAAATTCTAAAAAATTTGGAAATTTAAAAAAAAATCAAAACTTTTCAGAATTTAAAAAAAATCTAAATTTTCAAAAAGAATCTTGTAAGCATACAGATAGACATAAGTTGTTTGTAGAATTCGCTCGTTGCGTATTGTAAGTATATTTGAAAACATTTGAAGGAATTATTAAATTAACTATTGAATAATTTTCATTGATGATTATTTTTATTTCTCATAAAAATTTAATTACGGTGCGGGATGTTAGAAAAAATTGCCTTAACACACGATGCCATACACCACTTGTTTTCTCTTAATTTTGCTTGGTCATTTTTTATTTTATTTCAAATCAAGTTTATCTTTTGTTAAAAGTGTGAATATCAAAGGTGTGAATTTTAAATATTATCTTAGTACAAAAAATATTTTCAAAGAATTATATCTTAGGATGTGAAAACATCTGAATTAAAATATTTCAATCAAAATATTTTGCTTTTGTTATATGCCAAAGCTCACGGTCAATTATGTCGATGTTATTGGTAATGGGGTACTTATTATCTTTGAAACTTATGAAATGTTAAAACAACTCGTACGAATGATTTATAAAACTTATCATAAAATTCAAAATACCGAATAGTATTCATTGTCTGTAAAATGATAAGTAAGTTTTCGTGAAAAACGAAATTTTCGTTTCGTTTTCGGATGGATGTTCGAAAAATAGCTACGCAAACACCATTTTGGCAAATTACTTCCGAAACGCTCGAAAAAAATATTAACTTATTTTTTTAGGGGTAAACTTTAAGTAAAAACAGCAAAGAAAACCGATTGAAAACGATTTCAAGAAAATAGGCACGACGTCATTCTTCTAAAAATATGCACTTCCAGGAATACTATCAAGTGCTAATAGTAAATATTATGTGTTATAAAATTATCTAATCAACACACGGAACATAGAACATATTGGACATACATATATCACTCAAATGTATGTATATATAAATATATAAAACAAATATATATAAGTATCTTACAATTGCTATATAATAAATGTAAAAGGAATAAGATATAGTTCTTCATAAAAACAATTACGACTATAGATATATATATATATAAATAACAATAGACTATATCGCTCGTGGACATTCAAGTGTAGTACTAATATTTCTTGTGATCAGTTCAAACGACTTGTTTCTAACTGTTTAAGGTTAGTAATATATTGTTTTATTATTAAACTAAATCATTTATATACGAGTATGTTTATGACGCTTCATTTTAAATATATTTTTATGTTATTATGTCTTTTTGGAACTAATTTAAAATTGTCAGTTGTGCAAAATACATAGTACTAAAATAATGGCATGTTGGAAAAACAATACCTTAATTCATTTTGCATTCTACAAATGACTTATAACGATATTCTAGTGGTTATAATATAAAAATGTATTCAATTAAATAACAAAACTAAAATATAGAGTAGACGTGTTGGTATCCAGAACCAGTTCGGAACATACGTATTTCGGGGCAAATACATAATATTATACACAATACCTTTGAAGTCTCAAACATATCAAAATTTTAAATTAAAAATATGTGAATATTTTAATATTTCAATTTTATTATATATATGCACATGTCAAACAGATGTAGGTGCATATAATGCTATAACATACATTATATATATCAGCAACGTATTAAAATAATAATTTATATAATTAATAAATGCTATTTTATAATATATATAAATCATTTAAATATACATTTATAATAAATGTATTAAATATATTAGGAACACCGTTAGAACGAAGACAATAAAATGAAGTATAATTCTTTTACACTCAATGAGTTAGTTATCCCTTAATTAATGGAAAAATCTCGATGTTTTGCAAATAATTTAAATTGTGTATCTTATTCTAGAAATTAAAAAATTTGCTTTATTTAACGTACGTATCAAAAAACATGGTATGACAAACATTTTAATAATAAAATTTAAATACAAACCGTGCATGAAAGAATTACATTAAAATATTGAAATAAATCATATATCGCACTAAAATAAGTTAATTTTTATAGTATTTAGCGTATAATTATGTACATCACATTATATCAAACTTCATACGATTATATAGTACAATACAGTAAAATATTTGCTACAGTTCATATGATTTTTCATAAAATTTGGGACAATTATTTAAACCAAAACTACTTAACTCGAAAGGTCATTTAACTATTTTAGGAAGCAAATGTAATGCCAAACTATATCCTGATCGACCTATAACAAAAATTGAAATACACTTATAATAGTATATTATTTTTGTAATACTCTTTTTAACATAAATACTACGTAAGTACTTTTTTAAAAATATTGTGTAATTATTTTACAGGAAATGTTAAAGATTTCCTTTTTATCTCAATTGTTATTTATAATATCTGTTTTAATTTTATCACATATGTAACATAAAATACCGGAGGCTAGAAGGTCTCTATCAATAGAAAATTTAAATGTAAGGGAACAAACGTACGATTGACACTTATTGTCAGTCAAAAATGATCGAAAAAAAAATAACATAAATAATTTAAAAAAAATGGATCAGATTAACTTGAAATGTATATTCGCACTTCTCAAGCAGACACGCATATTATAACGTATATATTTTAATAATAATATAAGATTATGTTAGTATAAACTCTTTCGACTCGCTAAATACAGAATTAATACGTATTTTAAGAAACTCACATTACCTGTACCCAGTTTTAATTCTACGAATCATGCAATCAATCGACCAATACCTGATTGGTTGACAAATGTAACAGCTACTGATTGGATCCAAAATTGTGAGGGAATGCCATTAATTCTACAAAATGGACCAATCAGAAAAATGTATAAAATTGTAAACTCCTTTTAATTTAGTATCAACTTAAATTTCACATCTATCAGTCGTAAATTAACACTCAAAGCTATAACATCTAAGTCAAACTTCAACTATCTAACATATCATATACAAGTTTTAATATTCTTTCAAATAAACAATAATTAAACATTTATTTATCATCTTTTATTTTTATTATTCAATCGGTCTGATATAGCCAATAACTAAATATACCTTCGACAAAGTGCAAGTGTTTCATTAGAGTTCGGTAGCATCTCGCCGATCACGGACTTCTTAAACATTTTTAATCTATCTTACAAACATACTTTTTTGGCCATTCAAACCGAATGGTCAATTTTTACTAAACAGAAGGTTTTGTATAATGAGGATGAGAGTTAAATGTCGAGTGTTATGTCTAAATAGATTTAAAGGTTGTAGATTGTAGAGTATACTGAATAGAATTAAGTAAAATAGTATGGTGTTTTAATAGAATTCACAAGAGAATTGTATAATCTGTCAGAATTACAAATATATATAAATATACCTGTATATAATATAATGTATGCATTTATTGATATATCAGTACGGTGTAATAGCGCCGCTTAGACGATTCAGATAGGATAATACGAAGATGCATAGAGCACAACGGTGTGCATGAAACGGCAAACTTTCTCTCTCTTTGAATTTCGATGAAACCGCATTATCATCTTATGCGCCAGAAGATTTATTACTGGAAAGACGAACGCGTGCGCACGCTCGCTTCTCTATTGAAATGGGAAACAATGAGATGCATTAATTCTGATCCGTGAACAGATAATACAGCAACACAGGGCATAAAAAACAACATCGTGCGTCCGGAAAGACTGAAAACACCGACAAGTGCATCAACATTATTAACAATGCGCAGCATAGCACCGAACAGCACTGTATGTACTATGTAGTATAGACCTACCTAGGCAAATACCGTCACTTTTACTTATAGAAAATTTGGTAAACTAGTGGGACGCATGGCATCGTGCCTTAAAGCAAATTGCTGAAACTTCCCGTACCAAAAATTATTATTTTTTTAAAAAGATCAACATTGAATTATTTCGAAAAAATTAAATTTTTGAGATACTATAAATTTGACAAAAAATGACTTCTTGAAAAAAAAATTTTCTTTATTTTGACATATTTCGGAAATTCTGAACTTTTCTTCAAAGCAATCGTACTGCTTTAACTGCACAGGGACGAAATGTCAAAGCGCGTAAGCGCCGCGTCGTCGTCTAACAGATAAACATTGGTACGGAACCCATAGGAATGTAAACAAAATTTGTACTTATTGTTAAAACCTTTATAAAATATCTGATAATTTGATGTGCATATGTTTAATGATCATTTTTGACCGCCAAATGGCATTTTTTTACTTTTTTCATTAGATCTCCGAAACCGCTGGACCTGTCTTTATGAAAATTTTATCAGTTCTTCATTTTGTTAATACAAGTAAAATGTTTTTTGAATTATTCTAATCTGATGCTCCGTTCTCTTAAAAACTGAGTTACCGTTTTTGGCACTTTTTGTCCCATATCTTTGGAACGGCTAGACCTGTCTTCGCCAAAACCTAATCAGCACGTCCCCTTATCAATACGAATCGAATGTTTTCTGAATTATTCAAATCACTTCATCCGTGTTCCCGAAATCGTTGACGAAAATTTGTATCCGAACACATACACACACACACATACATCCATTTTTTCTAAGGTATGCCAAAATATTCAGAAATCTCTGAAACGTAAAATTATATAAAAAATTTCATTTTCGATTTTTTTGCAATTACTATAACTTGCCCCACGGGAAGTTAATAAAATACACCGCAATAGCAATAAATATGGGATTTTTGTAGATATATCACCTCGTAAAAAGCATTCTACCATTCTATTCTATTCAATCATTTTGCTATCTTTACTAATATATATGAAGTGAAAGATACCAGACTATTAAATTAGCGAAATTAGAATTTTCCGATTGAATTCTGATGTGTAACCGTCCCGCTCAACAACTTTCGGTAATGTTTTCTTTTATCAAATTCACCATTTGATAATGATCAACCATCTACACGATTTTAACTTCGTTCACATTGTACATATATACTAAAAATTATAAACACAAAGAACGAATTAAAAATAGAAGAATCATAAGATAAGTATCTCAGAACAAATGCAGGCTCAGACTATAAAGAAATATTAGAATGGCTTTTCCTATTCATGAATACAAATAAAGTAGGGTAGGGTGGAAACAAAGGCCCAATTTGACTTTGAGCAATTGTGTAAACCAGACCAATTATATCAAAACAAATAACACATATCCAGGGCATGTCCTGGGGTCTGGTAATTTTATCTGTTTTGTTATTTATCATTAAAATTATATAAATATTTACGTAAATTCTTGTAATTGTTTTTAACACTTTCCACTCGCGAATTTTCGGCATCCGAAGGGGTTAATCATTCTGGATTTAGTACACAAAATTTAAATATAATCTAAAAGCTTATAAAATACATTGATTCTAATTTTATTTAGAAAATCGAAGCGATTTGCGGGTTGACCATAATCAAATATTTTACATTTTCAAGTATGTTTAACATATGTGTAATATTAATATTTGGATTTTGAAACATTTTACTCATTTCATTTTTAAACAAAATACTGTTTTTCATGTTGGATTTTTTAAATTTTATTTTAATTTTTTTTCCATTATTTAAAATATCTAAAATTGCATCATAAACTTCTCCTTATTGATATCGTAAGGACCGAATTGTATTCATATTTACTTTCCCATCTGATTCAGAATATCTGATTGTTATTTTAAAGTTAAATTTTTAACGTATTTTATTAAAAGATGCAAAGAAATTACATATTTCCTTAACTATATTGAAAACAAAACACATTTATATTTGTATCTGTATTATTTCTGCTCCGTTAATAATTAAAATTAGTATGGACACCAATAGGTGTAAAAAAAGCTCCATAAACCTAACCACGTATATCTTCAAAGTTCAAAGTTCATCAGATGCGAAACATTTTCAACGAAAACGAAAGTTACTATTCAATTTCTCGGTTTTAATAAGCCATTTTCTATGCACTGACTTCCGATTTTCCATGTTTTTCTATTATAATTTGTATCTATTTTTTTAACAAGTTTTGTTCAAACTAAATCGGCTCGTAGTTTTTCGTCAATAATGCCCAAAAATTTAAACTTTCGTAGATTTGCGCTTACGGGTTTGAACACTAGATAATTTCTTTTTCGAATCCACATTAACTTCAAACGAGAAGAATTTAATAACTACATTAAACAATAATCAGAACAATAATTTACTAATTTGCAGAATAATGAATTGTTTCTACTGATATCACATTGCAAACTGAATATGCTTTTTGTGTCTACGTATCCATTAAGTTAGATTGTTTATTATAATCTATTAAGTATTCTAGATTTTATATTAAAAAAAATGTAATGATAATGAAATGAATGAATAATATATTATAAATTTCATTTCCGAATATCGTTTTGGCGCCCCCTAAGGCGTGCGCCTGCATTTTTTGCATGCATCGCATGCAAGGCAGGACCGGCCCTGCACATATCTAACAAACAACTATCTGACAATTTTCTGTAAAAATCCTAGTTAATTTATCATTGTAGAAATGTGTTTTTTGGTCTTTTTCAAAAATTTGTAACCTGATCCTTTTTATCCCAAAAGCGGGGTAAATTGGGACGGCCAGCTACATTAAGGTAAGAAAATACCTTTGTTATGGATTTTCAAAATTGCCGTTTATCTCTTGTTTGCGATCTCGTAAGAATCAAGGTGATTGCTGGTTACACATCTTTTTCCCTCTACTTTCAAATATTGTTGTTAAAAAAATCTTAACTTTACTGGGTTTTAGCTCGGGGATTTATTTTGTATTTAAAATAAAAACTAACAATATACATATGTCTCATAAATCAGAGCAATCACTTGCAATTCTACTGTCCTCAATTGATAACTAACTGGAACATATTATCCCATGCGACTAGTCTTAAGACTCTCACTAAAATCAAGAGTCTCATTAGACATCAGAAACATGTTTTTCACTAAACCAAGTTACAACTAGGTGAAAACAAATATCAGAGCTCTGCAAAAAGCTTACAAAAGTAATTGGCTCGATTAACTTCAGAGAAAATATCAGCATGCAGCATTCGTAAAAAGTTTACCGATAGGTGCATGATACCTGTCATGTTAAGTTTACGATTTGTAAATGATATTAATTCAGTAACACATTTGTAGACCATCAATTTATACCTTTGCACGTGTTAGCAATCGCAGTGCTGTTAACCAGTTTCAGTAAGATTAGTAGACGCAATCGAAAAAGTACTTGTTCCTTCCGAAATCATTCGATTTTTATGGAATGTTTTTAAATGTATTTTTGAAGGTGAATTTTTCATGTTCTAGCATTTTTTTTTTTCAAAAAAAAAATTTTATTATATATTTTTCAATATATGATTATAATATGAAAATTTATTGCCCAAGGGTATTACACTCCAACAATGGTTATGAATACCGTTTTATATTAGCAATCAGCAAAAATAATATATGGGCAAAAAAAGGAAAAAGTCAACAATTTCCCAAAAAGATCACATTTCGAAAGGAGTATGCATAAATTTTCTGCTAAGGATTGATCAGTATATAGTTTGGCATGGCGTATTTGCCATACCAAACTATTTCGCGAGTATATTGGCCAAGGGGCCTAGACGTAGATATTATTTTTATTATTAACGTAATAACGCTGAAGAATGTAGACATATACAACTTCAAATACCACAGATTAATAAATATAAATTCATGATGCATATTTACTTATTTGTAATAATAAAAGTAAAGCGTATATAAACAAATAACTTTTGCAAACAACAAACAACCAATCAATTCAACGCTTTGTATCTTAAAACCAGATTTTGTGATTTTATTTCAGAATTATTTTTACAAAATGCATTTTTACTCATTTTAGAATTTTATCTTCATTCATGATGGCGTATAATAAAGATTATTTCCTAACCAAAAGAGATAACGTTTATTCACTTTAATTTGAGAACCGGAAATCCAAACTGAAATTCTGCGAACTAAATAAAAGAGAATTTTCGTATATTTTATGTATGAATAATATTAACATTATGTTATGAACAAATATGGCAAAACAGTTTTTAACTTCCCATAGGGTAAGTTATGGTAATGGGCCAAAAATGAAAATTTTTGCATATCTTCACGTTTTGAAGGTTTCTGAACATTTTGGCATACCTCAGAAAAAATTGATGTGCATGTGTGTTTTGTATATCCAAATTTTTTCGTCCACGTTTTCGGGCGTACGGATTAACCGATTTGGATGGTTCAAAAAACATTCGATTCCTATTGATTGGAAGATGTGCTGATTAGTTTTTGTCAAAGGCAGGTCCAGGCGTTACGAAGATGCGGAGCACAGAATGCAGAAAATATAAATCGAGTTTTTGAAAGAACGAAGTATCCGATTTGCTTTATCCAAATCTGGCTAAAGTTCTAAAGCTCACTTATATACTTTAGAAAAATAATATTAACTTTGTAATTCAGTTTATATAATTTTTATAAATATTAGACTAGACAATGGTACAGTATTTATAAAAATCTACTTGAAAACATTTAATAATCCTCGAGCATTTCGTGACTGTACGGAAGTTCCGGCAATTTGCCTTAAGGCACAATGCCATACACCACTAATTTTCTGATACAATTCTGATTAAATGCGCCAACTTTTGATGCAACTTGCAACCAGACTTCGGTACATTTTTTTTAAAGGTTAGCCTCTTAAAGTCGATCGATTTAAAATAAGATTAAATTCATAGTTCAACAAAACATCTTAATTCTTGAAAACTTGGGGCAAAAACAAAATTAATAAAAATTAACCACAGTAACCGAAAAATGGTCATAATTTCTACAAAGCTCTAACTTCCAAACATGAGATAATTTAGGCAAAATAGTATCACCTCGTTTCGGCTTAACGTCAAGGTATATATAAAAATATATAAAAATAAATAAATTCGTTCGTTTTCTTCTTTATTGTAAATAAAATATATTACCCGAGATAGCCCCGAATTCCCACCGTACGTGCCCTTTTTATTTAGAAGTTTTCTCGAAATTTTTTAAAATGAAAGGTTGAAATTGAATTTTCGCAATTATTTGTTAACACAATTACAACAACCCATCAAATATCTAAAAATAATACGGTCACCTTATTGGTCACGATAATTTAAATTAAATCATGACACTTAACGAGATTTGTATTTTTTTTGTTTAAATCGTACAAAATATAAATTGCGATATATGTTGAAAATAATCGTCGATTTCCAGAACTGACTTTTTTCCGTAGATACAAAGTTTTAAAATTTTAACAGTCCGCTGACTTCCGCACTGATAGACACAGGCCGATTTATAATGTGCGCTTCTCAGAATCGCTTCATAGAAGTGTGATGTTGTAATAAAGCATATGCCTCGTTGAGCAAATATGTGATAGACCAAATTTCTTTCACGAAAAGAAATTTATTTAATGCTATAAACAGATACAATAACAAAGACAAATGAAAGTTAATAAATTGAAATAACATTAGTTTTATTGAAATAAATGGAAAAATTAAATTTATTCCAAAAATACTGTACGCACGCATGTACATGTATATGTACAACACACGAACTTTTGTGAACGAATTTTTGTGAAATTGTGACCATTTTTCGGTTATTGTGGTTAACTTTTTTTACATTTGCTCATTAAACTTACCAGTACACTTTAGTACTTTTTTTACAGGACAGCCTCAAGTTCGATAGTCGATCGATTTTAATCATTTTCTAACACATAGTTTCCAAATGTTATCCAACAACAAAAATAATAGAAGTTAACCATGATAACGAAAAATGGTCACAAATTCATTAAAGCTCTATGTTGCACTTAAAAGCTCATAATTTCCAAACAACGTGAGATATTTCGTTACCATCAATAATATCACCCCAGCAGTTGAGTTCTGGGTCTCATTATATATATATATATATATATATATATATATATATAATATATATATATATAATAAAATATATATATATATATACAAACTAGCAGGCTATATATATTTCGTCCTGAGTAAGCGTAATTTTGAAAATCTTAAAATTTAATTTCATTTAAATAATACATGTTTTATTATTGACACCTCGCTTAAAAGTCTTTAATTCAATTACATATATTTTATAGTGTGGCATTGAATATTTACATTTAATCTCTACATGCTTTACATGAAAATCCTTATCAATACAAATTCATTGTATTGTATCAAGTTTTTTTTTGTGTATTAGATTTAACGTGTGTTAGGCATATAATTAAAATGTGATAGCCATTAACACAGCAATAAAACTTGCGTGATTTATTAGAAGTTTGATACTTTATGTTTAGAAAATGCTAATAGGTTTCATTTATTTTTGTTGTGGCCAACGGAACTATTATCCTTGACCGATTACTTTAATTGTTATTTTCTAATTAAAATCAAACTTGTTTCTGTATGAAATCAAAATGTTACGATATTAAGACAAAGTAAGAAAGTTATAGTATATATAAAGTATATGTAACGTTCGTATATTTCATAGTCAGTATCATGACAAAAATAATTTTGAATATGTTGTGATTTCTAATTATATTAAATTTTAAGCATATCTGTAAATTCGATAAATCATCAATAAATAATTATAGGTAAATGATGTCACCATCGCAAAATACTTAGCAGGGCATATTTTGAATATCAAATTCTTAAATAGTGGTGTGTATTTCATTATGATACATCGCTTTTATTTATTATTCACAAGATAAGTTGGACTAATAAAATACCTTCACTTTTATTCTTATGTAAGGATTTTTTGTTATTCAATTTATTTTAGTTGTAAATTTTTAATTTTAATTTTTTTTAAGTAAAAAATTCAAAATCTTGTTTTGATAAAATTTTTAATTATTAGAATAAAATTTTTAATTATTAGAAAGTTTTGAAAATTAAGGGAAAAAATTGACCTTCTTCGTATCAACGAAGCCACATCCTCGGAAAATTTGTTTTCACAAAAACTATAGTTAACTCTTCACACCGTCAATAGCAATCGAATAATATTTGAAACATTCAAACCTAATAATCCATTCAAAATACAGTGCAAATACAAAATCCATACATTCCTACACATACATTTACAAAAAGCCGTAAAATATAAAAATATAAATTATTTGCGATTTCTACAACTTACTCTATGGTATGTTAAAATCTAAGTTTTATTTATGAGCATATAAATAACCAAAGACATTAATTTTGCAATAAAAATCATACCAAATTTAGCATGACATTGAACTCCTGACATATGTAGCACAACACAAGACTTATTTCATACAAAAGCGTTAATTATAAATAAAAATTAAAAAAAAATGTTATACGATTTCTAGCATCAATTAGTTATTTTATAAAAAAAACAAATTTAGGAAATTTTAATGCTTTGAATTTCATATAATATAACATTCTGCTTTCGTCATTTATTTGACTCATTGAAAATATGCGAACACAATACGTTTTCCCATACATTCATTGTTAGATCACTAAATATTTAAACAATGAAAGTCTCAAATTTAATTGAAATGACAAGCAAGAAGTTGACCTAATACTTTGAAGTGCGTAAAGTTATAAATAATAATACTTTGTATAAATCAAACAATAATACGAATCATTTCGAAACATTCTGCAAATATTTCATGTGCGTCAGCAATTTTGGACAAGAATTGACTCATAATGAAATTAGATACGTCATTGAAAAACATTATGTTTGTCCTTAACGAGAAATGATACAAAATGATTTTAGAAATAGGAATAAGTGTATTTATGCAAAAAAATGACAAAGATATAACTTGTGAGTCGGTCCAAACAACAGCTCACAATATACACCTATTAAACCCCATTTTACACGGAAGATAAGTTCCATAAAATAAATCGTGAATTTCAAAAAATTCACTCTTATATGAAAAAAACGTGCTAAACGGAAATCATTATAAAAAACTCCTTTTTATCAGTTTTTAATATGATGAATAACAAACATATCGAACAAAAAATAAATATGAATATATTCAATATTAAACACATTTAATAAATTTTTAAAATAAATAAAATAAAATTTAGTTTTGATCATTAAATGGAGAGTTCTCTCTTATCATATTTCCATATTTCCATAATAGACATATGTACTAAAAATTCGTAACTGTAACATAGATTTTGTAGTGTTGTATTTTGATAGTAAAACAATAAAAATGTAATTTTTCACTTATTTCAGTTATAAGCAAATTATAGTTTAGTGTTCATAATTTCATGTAAATGCAAAATTACAAAATTTCATTAAATTTTTTTTTCAAAAATCGTGTAAAATCTAAAACGTGCAAAATAAGTACCGTGTAAAACGGGGGATAGGACTCGTATCATGAAGGAAATTTAAAATGCGCATTACTCGAACGAAAGATGCACAAATTGTATATCACTGTCTTGTTTGTTCTTGCTTGCGCAATTGCTCTATATATTTTTAACTTCCCGTAGGGCAATTTATAGTAATCGCAAAAAATCGAGAATGAAAATTTTTATATCTATTTACGTTTCAGGGGTTTCTAAACATTTTGGCATACGTTAGAAAAGATGGTTGTATGTGTATGCGCGGATACAAATTTTCGTCGACGATTTCACGAACACGGATCAACCGATTTGAATAATTCCAAAAACATTCGTTTCCTACTGATAAGAAGACGTGCTGATTTAGCAAAGGTAGGTCTAGCCGTTTCGGAGATACGGGGCAAAATCTTTTCAAACATCTCAAAATTTCTCAAAAATCTATTTTTTTTCAAAGTTTTGCAAAGTTTTTTTTTATTTAGTTTTCGGTACAGGCAGAGTTCCAACAATTTGCCTTAAGGCACGATGCCATGCACCACTAGTTTATTTTATGTTTTTCAACAGCAATCACAACTGTACTTTCTATGATCTTTCTCTGTTGTACATCTTAACCTAGTACTTACTCCAATGGACAACAATGCGGTTAACCACTCTCATTTTTATGGGTAGATTATATCAGATATATATATTTAATAGTAATATGAGCATATATTTATTGCAGAAAAGCCTACAAAAATCCATTTTCACTTTAATCATATTCATACTGAAGATCTTTAACGTCAAGTGAAAATCAGACATAATACTTGATTTCGAGGGGGCCGAAGTTGTGATCTTCCACACACTCACGTTCTCAACCGCTATATTACTGCCAGTTGTTAAATTATGTAATATATTTTGTTGTCATTAGTCGTGCTTAATAAATAACAGTCTAGCGCCATCAAAAACTTCATGCATTCAGTCGATTTATAGCGATCACTTTTCAATTTGCACTACTTTCATTTTCATCCGGAAGCTGTTTTTAAATTTTCAAAACCTATTTTCAACGTCATGCATATTCAGGCACACTCAAATCATTAACTCCCGTAGGTAAAAGTTATAATAATCGCAAAAAAACGAAAATGAAAATTTTTATATATCTTCACGTTTCAGAGGTTTCTGAACATTTTAGCAAATCTTAGAAAAAATGAATGTATGTGTGTGAAAAAAATATATACATTTTTTTCAAAAAAGACAATTTTTTTCAAAAATTTTAATATTCTCAAAAAAACAAATTTTTTCAAAGTTTAAAAAAAATTGAATCTTTTTTATGAAATTTAATTTTTAGTACGGAAAGTTCGAAAGTAAGCATATTGCGTTAAGACACGATGCCATGTTTTTTCTTTTCGTAGTTTTCAATGAAAAAGTAAGCTCTAAATTTTTGTCAGTTTAGTCAATCAAATACTCAAAACCAGCTTTACATTTTTGTCAGTTGATCTGTTGTCTAATAAATAATAAATAGGATAGCCACTCTTGCTTTATATCCTAAGAATCTTCAAAATTGTTGGATATACAATTCGCCATACAGTCAGTATGAATCAAATGTTTTTTATTAATAATTCAAAAATCGGTCGCTCTTTCGAAAACATGAAATAAATTTATCCAAACATACATGCTCATGTACTAAACTCACAAATTTTTTAAAGCGTACCAAAATAATCAAAAAACCTTGAAATGTAAAGTTGTCTAAAGATTTTTATTAGTTTTTCTGTCAAATAAAAGCCCATAAGCAAAAAAAATAAGCAATGCAACGCACATACTCTTTCCAGCATTTTTCTTTATGCCTCTATTTGAAAAAAAAATACTTTCGTTCTAAGAATACTTGTGCACTGTAAATAAACATTTTTGACCGACGTGAACTCATATTCCACATCAGACGCAATCATTGGTGATATTTAAAAAAAATCGAGCGTGTTTGAAGCCAGTCACCTTCTGCGATTCAGACCAGACTTAATAATTATTCATAATAACATCTACACAGATGAGTCATTGATTTCGCGGTCTGTATATCAGTTTTCTCTGAAACACAACATATTTTTATTTATAGTATATTTTATATGTTGAAATTTAGGTTTATATCATGATGCCTAAAAACCACAAAACATCAGATTGGAGACTCGGAACATATATATATATATATATATATATATATATATATATATATACAGGGCCGGTCCTGCCTTGCATGCGATGCATGCAAAAAATGCGGGCGCAAGCCTTAGGGGGCGCCAAAACGAGTTTCGGAAATTAAATTTATAATATAATATTTATATTTTTTTATATAAAATTTAGAAAAATTTATTTAAAATCTAGAATACTTAATAAATTATAATAAATAATTTAACTTAACTAGAGATACGGAAACACAAATAATTTCTGAAGAATCGTTTCGGGGGCATCGCGCACTGCTTTGCGTCCGGACGAACTCTATGCAATTGCAGGGTACTACTAGTGTTATGCGCGGGTGTACTGGCTCCGGTTTTTTCAATTTTCCAATGTGTTCCACCAAATTGATTTGAACAATATTTGCAGTACTTAAAGAAGAAACATTAGGCTTTCGAATAACGCTAATTAGAAAGTGGTCCAACTAAACGCACTGCACGAAAACACCAATTGAAAAATTATTTTGTCTTTTTCAGCTAATAATAAACAATTTTTTGGCATCGATTGTTCTACATAATGTGGTCTGAGCCAATGTGAATAGAATCCCGTAAAAATATTTTCGATATCTTTTATGGTTACGCGAAAAAGTGAGTTTGAAAGAAGGGGCGACTTTGGCATATTTTCAATGATATCTCGGCCATAAGATGAGGTACAAAGTTGAAAATTGGTATATTTGTTTTTATCATTTAGAGCTATAAAATGGCGTATAAATTATTTAAATACCAGGGTGGGGCCGATTCTGTATGGCAATGCGCCCATACCCTTTAAAATCAATATATTTTATACCCTTCTATATTATATCTAATTTTTTGTGTACTAAATCGAGAATAATTAAAAAATAATTTTTAAAAAATATGTAAATATTTATATAATTTTAATGATAAACTGTTAAAACGGTAAAAATTAATAGGGGGGGGGGCGCTAGAAAAAAAGTTGCATGCGGGCGCTAAGGACCCCAGGACCGGCCCTGTATATATATATATATATAATATATATATATATATATATATATATATATATATATATATATATAAATGTATATATTAATATTTAATAATTAATAAATCATGGCGCTGTGGTAAGAGTCCAGTTTAGTTGTTTTAACCACAAAGTCCAGAAAATATATAGAGTGCGATATTTTTATCATTGCATTACACCACAATTTTCGAAAGCTCTTCCATTGGGAACATATTGTATATATATACATTTTCAAAATTTCAAATGTATTACATTTTGCTGTTTTACCTTTTTTTAATTCGACGATTAGGCTCCAAAATACCTCAAATATGTATCAACGTTGACAAACTGCTGAAACTTCTCGTATTATAATTTAAAATTATTAAACAATTTAATTTTTTTTGAAAATGTGTTTTCAGAGCAATCGCGCTCCGTAGCTGTTTTAGAGACAAAATTTGTATTATTAAAATCTCTCTAAAATATCCGATAACCTGATGTGCATATGCCTAATAATCATTTTTAACCGCCAAATGGCATATTTTAATTTTTTTTATTGGATCTCCAAAACCGTTAGACCTATCTTTCCAAAAATTTAGTATTTTTTATCATGACCATACAAGTGATGCGTTTTTTGAATCATTCAAAACGGTTATTCTGTGCTCTCGAAATTGTGAACAAAAAATTGAATCCAAACATACAACACACACACACTCACACGTTAATTTTTTCGGTATGGTGAACGCAAGTATTATAAAATATTTATTCATACAAAACTATAAAACACAAAATTATTTTTATTTTTATGATAAATCGTACACTATGAGGGAAAATAGTCACAAACGCCGCGCCAGCTTGAACAACTTTGGGCCAACATTTTCGAATCTAAATTGTGAGTTAAGGGGTTAATATAATATTATTAACAAAAAAAGATTACAATTGATAATAAACATATAAAATATTTGTGACTGCAAATATTTTAAAACAAATCCAAATTATCGTATATCCTGACACATACGATTAAATTTATTTATATAAATACAAATTTATTTATAGAAAAAAAATGTTCATATAGAGATAACATATCAATTAATATATTATGAATACATAATGCATATGTGCTTTAAGTGAAAGGAAAAAAAATATTAGTGACTTTTTCTTTAATTGTGAATGCAACAATTTCCGGAAAATATTAGTTTAACATATAAATATTTACAGAATATAAAGTAGCAATTATTATTGCGCTAAGAAACATTTTAACTAGTATCTGTACTGAATATGATTAATGACTATATAAATTATCCGAACAATTAGAGACAATTTATCAATCATTTACTATATATATATAATATATATATATATATATATATATATATATATATATATCAATCATTTACTATATATACTAAAAACCTAAATCTTAATTATAGAACTTAAGTCAAATATAATGTTTTCACAGCTGGCATGACAAAAACATTCGAGTGTAATTACAAGAGCAATACACGCACGAAGCACAGTAACCCAAAGCGATAACCTAATAACACGTTCAATCGAGATATGCTAATCATTACTAATAATTCAGAGCAATTATGATATGGAGAAAGTAATTAATTATCGCGTTTAATAAAAAAAATATACATAAGGATATGAGCCCAGTTTGTAACTATCTACTTTTATCATCAATCATTGAACATGCTCACATATACATACACATAGCATTACCTCTGTGATTGTTATATTTGCATTAGAACACGAGCACTTTTCTTGATTTCAATTTGGACAATTTCTTGGGTTCAATTATGCATTGAAGAAGATGCAATGTTTATTATAATAATTAATAATTACACTAAACACAGACACTAAATTGAAAGATATTGAAAAAAGATTAGTTTAGTATATAATTTGTATCTCTTTGTAAAATGTTTATCGGTCAAGGATTACATAGAGAATGATGGACTTCTTAAAACTAGCTTAGTACCCATGCTTGTAAATTATTTTATTATTGTTAGGTAGGAGAAGGTAAATATATAATATAATATGTATTTATTAGCGAACAAACAAACGAGTCGCTTAGTGCACACTAGAGATGAGTAACTCACTCCGGAGTTGTCACTCCGATACAACTGCTCCCTCGGAGTGAATCCGAGCGGAGTTGTATCGCAGGATTTGTCATATCCTGCTTTTTTCCACCATAATGTGCAAAATTTCTAGTAAGAAAATCGCTGTTTGAAAAATATCAGAAGATCAATCTTTATTATAAGCTGAGGGTAGAACTGTGCCAAGAAACAGAATTTTTAAAACCAAGATATGTTATTTTATCGGTTTATACCACTTTTTGACTTTTTGGTTTTTAGGGTTACTCATTGCCTTTTACGATAAATTACTAGTATACGTGAAAAAAAAAATTCAAAAAGAACTTTTCGAAAAGAGAATTGACAAGCATTCATATTCCAATTATTCAAAAATCTTTACAGAAGACATTGACATCAGACTGAAGTTTTATTTAACTAAACTAACTAAATATTTTTTTAGATTTTTTGTCTCTATTTTCTATTCTTACATTCATTTTGAATAGTTATATTTCATTTATTTGGTTTCCTGTAATATGAGTTAAAAAACTCTTTCGTAGTTTTGTTTAAAAATCAAGACAAAGACCAATTGCCTATCATTGGCATCATTTTGTTGAGTAATATCTATTTCATTTACGAGCAAGTACGTACATACAAAAGGATGCGCCAAGGATACAAATGGCACCTTTTAAAGGGTAAAAAAATCACGTGGGGGAAGGGTCTAGTAAGATATCAGGTTTTGTCGATTTACCTCAGTTTAAAACAAAACAAAACAAAATCTTGCAAAAAAAATAAAAAATCTTACGATTTTTTTGGTAAGTGCTAAAATACACCTAATTTAAAAAATCACCAGGTATCACCAAGAGGAAAGGGGGTCCAAAAATCCTTCAAAATCGTGATTAATGAACGGCCCCTTATCTTTGAAGTATGGATTACTTTGACCCTATCTCATAATAAAGTCTTGTCGATCTACACAACTATTACAATAAAGTAAAACTAAACTTAAAACATATTGTATTCCCGTAACTTATAGAGTACTTCTAATTCTAATTGTTATTTATATAGGTAATTAAAAAAGTCCTTTTGAAAAATCATTTTTGATATTCATTTATTTTTGTAACTTATAAGAGTTAATATAGTTTCTTCATTACGATGTAATGAAGAGAAAGAATTAGAGTAACATGACAAGCTACTGTAACTTACAGAAAGATGTAAAAATCCAAATTTGGAAATGCAAATGTGGAAAACGCAAAAAATAAAACCATGTAATCTGTAGTAGTTATATCGTCATGTACAAGAAAATGTATTTCAAAACTTAACAGTATAAAATAATATAGACAAGCACAAAACGTGCAAATCAAATATAATCTGTTTTAAACGCTTGATTAAAAAATACAATTTGCATGTTTATAACTAATTTCCATAATTTTCATGAAAAATGCATGCACGTTCCTGGTTACATGTATAAAATGTTCAACAGAACGGTTTTAATTCAATAATCAAAATTCTTAAAGTGATGAGGCACGAACCAAATATATCAAAAATAATTTAAGTTGTTCTGGGGGATTTCATTAATCGTGATGACCTAAATCAGAGTGTTGCAGGTCATGGTACAAAGGATCGCTCAAGCGATCTATTGTCGTACTACATCATACAAAATTACGTAAACAGAAAGCGAAAATACATCACGCTTTCGGTCTTAATTTGGGATTTGTATATATATATATATATATATATATATATATATATATATATATATATATATATATATATATATATATATATATATATATATATATATATATATATATATATATATATATATATATATATATATATATATATATATATATATATATATATATATATATATATATATATATATATATATATATAATAGACCTATAATTATACAAAATCGTGATCCATTAGAAAGATGTTTCGTAAACTCTAATTGCGATGATCATACAGAAATGCGTGTGAATTAGAATTAAACTCATTAACTCGGCATCTGGCAAAGTATTAAAATAATATTATTTATAATAATTCAATATTTTATTATAAATCCATAGAATGTTACTGATCTGATTAATCTAGATTCTAGAACAGACAATAGAAATAAAAGAGAGATAATTGAATAAAATCTTCGCTGACAAATGGACAAAAAGGGTCCACCATCGATATCTCAAAAACCAGTAGAGTCAAGAATTTTTAAACAACAATATTCAAAAGTAGAGGGAAAAAGATATAACACCAGGCACCATCTTGATTCTAACGGCGTTGCTATCGGAAAAAACGGTAATGTTAAAAAATCCATAACAAAGGTATTTTCTTGCGTTTTTATTTGTTTTGATTGTGAGCTCTGTCGCTTAGTTCGTTATTCAATTGTTTTATAAGAAATATTAATAACTTTAAGTTAGATTCAACAGATTTTTTTTAAATACAACCTCTGTAGAAGCTTACATCTGGGTGGGGTAAAAAGGACCAACTACATCTCCACCCTGGCAAAGATGTAAAAAAAAATATTGCAAAAAAAAGTAAATTAAGTTAAAGTCAGTTTTTTACAAAGAAAAAATTAAATAAATAGTTATTCCAACTCTGCTGATAAATATTTTAGATTAAATATTGTCTCTGTAAAAAATACACCCAAAAAAATTATAGTTTACATTGATTGAATAATGTAGCTATTATTTTGTAAAAACCCTTAAAAATTAAAATAAAACAACGGACCGTTTGCCCACTGGCCGTCCCAATTTACCCCGTCTATGGAGTAAAAGGGATCAGGTCACAAATTTTTGAAAAACCACAAAAAAAAGGTTTTTAGAATAATGAATGATAAATAATTAATTAAATTATTATAATAATAAAGCTGGGATTTTTACAAAACATAGTCAGATAGTTGTTATATGATATAATTGTTTTGGTTTTCACGATATAATTGCTCGAAGTCAAATTGGACCTTTGTGCCCCGCCGTACCCTATGAAACATTAACTTTCTAATGATAATAATACTTGCACTCTTCATATTCAGAACCAATTATTTGATACTTCAACTCAGTCAAATAGTATTACAAAGCTCTAATTTGCAACAATTTATTCCGCGTTAGCATATAAAATATGTCGAAAAACGAGGTCAATATTAAATGAGCAACACGGAAGCGGGTCTCTGTAATGTAGATATTATTATTTTAATTATCCTCTATGAAAAGTGAAAATTGTCTTACTGGAACGGGAGAAGCAAAGTAGCAGTAGTACTTGTACGAGGTCTCGCATCAATACACCATTTCCGGGTATGGATACTTGCTAAATCACTATTATCAATATTACTTTCATCAGAAACATAAACTAGTGGTGTATTAACTTAAGACCAATTACTAAAACATCACGTTTTGAAATTGTATCAAACACTTAAAACACCAAATTATTTAACACATTATTAACACTTTTGAGAAAAATATAGAAACTGAATAATTTAAAAATTTGAAAAAATTACTAATTGTCTGTTTCTATTACACCTTTACATATAAATAAAAAAACACAAAGTGTTATTTATAACGTTTACTAAAATTCGAACATTGCAAATCGTATTTAGACATGGCTGGAGATTTACAGACTCAATAAGTTTGTAAGTTTAATCTCAGACACTAAATATACTATAATAAAAAGTAAAACTAGTGGATGATGGCATCGTGCCTTGAGGCAAATTGCTGGAACTTCCCGTACCACAATAAAATATTCGAAGAACATTAAATGCTTTCAAATAGATTATTTTAAATGCTTTAACTTTCATTATTAGTATTTTATAGACAAAATATAAGAACTTATAAATTTAGACAACGACGTTTATATATGTTCACATGGAAAATAAACAAAACTTGATCAAGCGGAATTATCATATTTCTAAAAATTAAACTAGTGGAGTGCATGGCATCGTGCCTTAAGACAAATTTCTGGAACTACCCGTACCGTAATCAAAATTCATACACATTATTATAATCTCTATAAAATCTGATAATTTGATGTACATATGTCCAAGAAACATTTTTGACCGCCAAATGACATTTGTTTTAACTTATTTTCATTGAGAGTCCATACCCGCTGGACCTGCTTTCCCAAAAATTTAATCAGTTCTTCATCTTGTCAATACAAGTAAAATGTTTTTTGAATTATATAAATCGGACGCTCCGTTCTCTTAAAAACTGAATTACCGTTTTGGCACTGTTTGCCCCATATCTTCGGAACGGCTACACCTGCCTCCACCAAAAACTAATCAGCACGTCTCCTAGTCAATACGAATCGAATGTTTTTTGAATTATTTAAATCGGTTAATCGTTGTTTCCGAAATCATCGACGAAAATTTGTATCCGCACACACACACATACATCCATTTTTTCTAAGGTATGCCAAAATATTTAGAAACTGTTGAAACGTAAAGATAAATAAAAATTTTCATTTTCGATTTTTTTGGGATTACTATAACTTACCCTACGGGAAGTTAATAAACTGTATTGCATTTTTTTAGTATATAAGTATATAAGTGGGCTTTAGAATTTTAGCTAAAATTTAAATTAAAAAATATTTTTTGTAAATTAAAAAAAGAAAATAGCATTTTGGAACAAGTTTGAATTAAATTTCTGTACGTTCGATACAGAAATAAAAATCATGAATTTAAACTATAAATCATAAATTTATCTTTGAACTGAAGCTATCTAATTAACACTATTGTTAACGTTCCAATTCATATCTAATTCTTAATAATTCATAAAATTAATGCAAGTTTTGGAACAATACAATATTGTTTATTTGAACAACTGTCGCATGAAAAAAGAGACATCGCTCATAATCATGGATATAAACGAATAATAGAGGATTTAGAAGAAAGTGAATTGTTTCAAACTGTTATTAGTACGAACTCAACAAAAATTATGTAAATGATATTTCCGAAAAGAGTTGTGTGAGATTCGGTAGCACTGAACGCCGTTTATTACGAAATCGCATGTTGAATTATTTATAAACATTCATGAATCATGCGTTCTTATAATATTATGCAAAATATTATATGATTTATGAAATGAACACCGTTTGTACTGCAATTGAAATTAAGTTTATATAATGAGTATAAACCATCAGTAAATAGATCAAATGCGTACAATAAAATGATATTTTAAAATAAATAAATTTTCAATTATTTTAAAAAAAACTTATATTTATCTTATATGTATATTTGTCATATTGGAGTTTTCAAAAAATTGACTTAAGGGGTTAGGGGTCAGAGGCACAAAAAAATGACAATTTTCAGTTTTTTTTGTTGTTAAATCATGTTTTTTTTACAAAATTAGTAATATGACATTATTAAACAATGTTTTGACTTGAAGTAACAGAAATTAAAAAAAAAACTATTTCCAAAGTTATAGGTGTCTGTGTTGACCGAGTTCAAAAATAAGGTCCTTGCGGTGGCAATCGCAAGTTCTCGATGATGCGTCTAAAATCAATCACATGTTATAAAAAAAATTATCAATAGACAATCCAAGGCTTGATCAAAGCTTTTTGTTTTTTGTTAAATTAACAAAATGTGTGAGAAATATTTTTTCTAGATTATTGGAAAAAATTCAACTGTTAATTGGTCTTAAAAATTCGAAATTTTTGAAAATGGGTCTTTACAAGTATGTCAGAATGCTCGAATGAAACATTAGACTTCCCTCTACTCTGCAACTTTAACTCTATTTTTTTTCTATTCTCTCATTTATGTAACAATAACCTATAAGATTTCGTTGTATCTTGATGGCTATTTTCAACAAATAAAATTTAAATAAAATTGAAAAAAGTCACAATGCACATTCATTGATTTATTTTTGGATTATCGTGTGACGTTCTGAGCAAAGTAACTATATAAAGCTAATAAATGATAATATAAAATCAAATTAGTGGAGAATGGCCGTACCGATAATTAGTTTTTTTAAAAAGCTTTAAAAATTTTCCAAAACTGAAAAAATATATTTTTGAAAATTTTGAACAAAATGACTTAATAATTTAATTTTTTTATATTTTGATTTTTTTGAAAATTTTGAACTTTATTTCAAAGCAATCGCACGTGGTTGTTTTAAAGACTAAATATCAAAGCGCGTAAGCGCCGTGTCGCATTTAAATGATAAACATTGATACGGAACCCATAGAAATGTAAACGTATTATTAAAATCTCTATAAAAAATTTGATAGTTTGATGTGTATATGTCTAATAATTATTTATTCTATTACCGCAAAATGGCATTTTTTTTACTTTTCTCACTTGATCATCGAAACCGCTAAACCTATCTTCCCAAAAATTTAATCAGTTACACAAGTACAATTTTTTTTTTAATTATTGAAAGCGAACGCTCCGTTCTCTCTAAAACTGAATACCATTTTTTGACACTTTTGACCCAGAATCTTCGAAACGGCTAGACCTAGATCTTCGACCTGCCTTGGCCGTCTAGTAAAAAGTAAAAAATCTTGCTTTTTAAGCTTATAAGTAATTTGACATTATACTGCTCATCAAACCTGCCAATTGAAAACGTAAACTAGCTGTAAGTGGAATTCTGTCTTAAGGCAATTAGGGCATCGTGCCTTAAGGCAAATTGCTGGAACTTCCCGTACCAAAAATTATTATTTTTTTAAAAACGATTAACATTTTTGAAAAAAGATTAATTAAAAAAAATAGATTTGAGAAACTACAAATTTGACAAAAAATTACTTTTTTTTTGAAAAAAAAAATTTATATGAAAAAAAATATTTTTTTTTGAAAAAAAATTTTTTTTTTGGATACAAAAAATTTTTTTGAAAAAAATGTTTTTTTCATTTTGACATATTTTGGAAATTCTGAACTTTTTTTCAAAGCAATCGCACTGCTTGAACTGCTTAGAGACGAAATGTCAAAGCGCGCATGTGCCGCGCCGCCGTCTAACGCATAAGCATTGGTACGGAACCCATAAAAATGTAAAAAAAAATATACTTATTGTTAAAATCTCTATAAAATATCTGATAATTTGATGTGCATATGTCTAATGATAATTTTTAACCGCCGAACGGCATTATTTTTTACTTTTTTCATTAGATCTCCGAAACCGCTAGACCTACCTCCATGAAAATCAATAGCTGATCAATTCTACATCTTGTCAATACAAGTAAAATGTTTTTTGAATTATTCAAATCGGACGCTCCGTTCTCTTAAAAACGGAGGTACCGTTCTTGTCACTTTTTGCCCCGTATCTTCGGAACGGCTAGACCTGCCTTTGCCAAAAACTAATCAGCACGTCTCCTTATCAATACGAATCGAATGTTTTTTGAATTATTCAAATCGGTTGATCCGTGTTCCCGAAATCGTCGACGAAAATTTGTATCCGCACATACATACACACACATACATACATACATACATACATACACACACACACACACACACACACACACATACATCCATTTTTTCTAAGGTATGCCAAAATGTTCAGAAGGTTTTGAAACGTCGAGAAATGCAAAAATTTTCATTTTCGATTTTTTTGCGATTACTATAACTTACCCTACGGGAAGTTAACAAAGAAAATCATTAGTCGCGTAACTTTGAATTTTGATATGCCGAATGGTGGCAAAACATCAATTAATGAAATTGAAGTACAGAATGAAATACAACATTTAAGTTTAGATTAACTATATGAGATACACAGCACACAACTTGACTTGAAAAATATGCACTAAAAACAATTAACTATTTTTTTTAACAATGCATCGAGTTATTGAGTCAGACCTAATTAAATGTATTTGATTAATCAAGTAATATGAATTTGATGTATATTCAATATAATAAGGTTAATGTTTATTCCATTTAGTCAGTATAATCAACCATCATCCATTAATTACTTGCACGTGGCCTCGTGATGCGGGCATGAGAACAAAAATGCACCATAAAACATATATGAACGATAACGAGGTGTATACGCGATTTAGGGAGTTCATTTACTTTAACAAAATTAACGGAATTAATTTTGCTCGTAAAAATTAGTTATAATAAAAGATAGTAATTTACATTTAAAATGTTCATGACTTTTCACTGTTTGCTAACTTACCGTTGAAAAGTACCATATCTTCAGGAATATGAAGTAATTCTTGCGCGGTGTTCAAAATATTCTGTGATAATCAAAAAATAAACTATCGTGCCTTAAGGCAAATTGCTGGAACTTCCCGTACCAAAAATTATTATTTTTTTAAAAACGATTAACATTTTTGAAAACAAAAAATTTTTCTGAAAAAAAAAATGTTTTCTTCATTTTGACATATTTTAGAAATTCTGAACTTTTTTTCAAAGCAATCGTACTGCTTGAACTGCATAGAGACGAAATGTCAAAGCGCGTAAGTGCCGCGCCGCCGTCTAACGGATAAGCATTGGTACGGAACCCATAGAAATGTGAAAAAAAATTATACTTATTGTTAAAATCTCTATAAAATATCTGATAATTTGATGTGCATCTGTCTAATGCTCATTTTTGACCGCCAAATGGCTTTTTTTTTTACATTAAGTCACCGAAACCGCTAAATCTGCCTTCATAAAAATTTGATCAATTCTTCATCTTGTCAATACAGGTAAAATGTTTTTGAATTATTAAAATCGAACGCTACGTTCTCTTAAAAACTGAGTTACCATTTTTGGCACTTTTTTTGTCCCGTATTTTCGGAACAGCTAGACCTGCCTTCGCCAAAAACTAATCAGCACGTCTCCTTATCAATACGAATCGAATGTTTTTTAAATTATTCAAATCGGTTGATCGGTGTTCCCGAAATCGGCGATGAAAATTTGTATCCGCACACACATACACACACGCACACACACATACACACACACATACATCCATTTTTTCTAAGGTATGCCAAAATATTCAGAAACCTTTGAAACGTAAAGATATATAAAAAATTTCATTTTCGATTTTTGTGCGATTACTATAACTTGCCCTACGGGAAGTTAATTAAAGTCATTATTTAGTTATAAATTGACTTTATTACTATCATACCCAAAAGTCCAATCACGAGATTGGAATTCCGTCTAGACATTTTGAGCACTATCAAAAATTTTCCAAAGGTTCCATATATTGCATTCACTCATTGTTAAAGTTGAATTCAATGTTGAAAAATTAGCTAATAAATAAAAATAAATAAAGGAAGTTTTAAACTTTTTAATAGACTACGAAAAGGGGGACACATAATATGAAAATATTTATAAATAAAGAATTATATTTTTGAGAAAAAAAGAGGCATTTAGTTAAGAAAAATAAAATCTTAAATAAAAATAGCTATTAAAAAAACTTAATATATTCATATACATATACTGTGTACACATACATATACATGTAATAATTTATTTTACTCAAAAGCAAAAGCAAACAACAATTTAGTACTACAATTGAATAAATAACATTTCACAACATATAAAACGCAACTAATAAAAACTAATTTTACGGAATTGCTTTATTAATTTTGTTTGCATAGAATGACGCAATATCAATAGCGTAGAGTCTATGTTATAGAATATTATACGCTCAAGAAATCACAAAAGAATTGAACGAAGTTCGTACGGGCTCTGAGGAAAGTAGGAGGTATTTTATACCACATGTGATGCATAATGGATACATAATTGCAAGTAATATTAGCTAGCATGTTCTGTAATAACATATCGCATAATAATATAGGTCCGTAATGCATGCAAAACGTGAGTTGAATCACCTTCGAAATAACAAGAAGTTTAACATGGAGTATTCATTCAATCGCAATTAACGGCATTTATTTTGTGAAAGAGCCAGCCGTGGTGTAGAAGTAAAGAACGTAGGCTAGCTATCTCTAGTACCCGGTTTGCTCCTAACCTCGGCCAGCTCGGTATCAAACAGTATGATTCACTTGATATGATTAGATCTCAAATATCATATGACTTGTGGTCATAGATCTCAAAACAGCCTTTTGGAGACATTTTTGCATTAAATATAAGACGCCAGAAAATACTTTCAAGTATGGTCATAATGTCATAACTAGGATGGGAAAACTACACTAAGATACAAAGCAATCACAAAATGTCCTCGTAACAGACAGTATTAGGTAAAGAAAAAAGTTCGTGGCGTCTTTTGCAATAGGCGGCGTTAGTTGCACCTAATTCAGAAAGTGCAGATCTCAGGGGGCACCAGTAAATTCTCGTTGGAAAGATGACACTTTGAGATTTATTATAACGTTAAACTCATCAAAATAGGTCATGAAGTTGTATAGTTATTGGCGTTTAAAAACAAAGAAAACTAGCTGTAAGTGGAATTCTGTCTTAAGGCAATTAAGGCATCGTGCCTTAAGGCAAATTGCTGGAACTTCCCGTACCAAAAATTATTATTTTTTTAAAAACAATTAACATTTTTGAAAAAAAAATTACTTCGAAAGAATAAGATTTTTGCGAAACTATAAATTGGACAAAAAATAACTTTTTTTTGAAAAAAAAAATTTTTTTTTTAAAAACATTTTTTTTTTAATTTTTTTTTTTTTTTGAAAAAAATTTTTTTTTCTTTATTTTGACATATTGTAGAAGATCTGAACTTTTTTTCAAAGCAATCGTACTGCTTTAACAGCATAGGGACAAAATATAAAGCGCGTAAGCGCCGCGTCGCTGTCTAACGCATAAGCATTGGTACGGAACCCATAGGAATGTTAACAAAATGTATACTTATTGTTAAAATCTCTATAATATATCTGATAATTTGATGTGCATATGTCTAATGATCATTTTTGACCGCCAAATGGCTCATTTTTTTACTTTTTCCTCCATATCTCCGAAACCGCTAGACCTACCTTCAAGAAAATTTTATCGATTCTTCAACTTGTCAATACAAGTGAAATGTTTTTTGAATTATTCAAATCAGACGCTCCGTTCTCTTAAAAACTGAGTTACCGTTTTCGGCACTTTTTGCCCCGTATCTTCGGAACGGCTAGACCTGCCTTCGCCAAAAACTAATCAGCACGTCTCCTTATCAATACGAATAGAATGTTTTTTGAATTATTCAAATCGGTTGATCCGTGTTCCCGAAATCGTCGACGAAAATTTGTATCCGCACATACATACACACACGCACATACATACATACATACATACATACACACACACACACACACACACATACATCCATTTTTACTAAGGTATGCCAAAATGTTCAGAAACCTTTGAAACGTAAAGATATACAAAAATTTTCAGTTTCGATTTTTTTGCGATTACTATAACTTGCCCTACGGGAAGTTAATAATGCAAAAATGCGCTATATTTTGCAATATATATAGAGAATTTATGCTCTATATGCTGAAGGTGCTTTATTAAAATCTACTGCGCTGAAAAGGCTTGCTAAGCATTCGTTTGGTGTGAAAGATATACCACGATCTGCTCGCCAATCATTGAAAAAGTTTATGTTATTCTGGAAAAACTCCAGCAAGATAAGTATATGAGCACTGTCGACATCGGTATGGAACTAGCCATAGACCAAAAAACTGTTCTGAGCCAATTACACAAAGCTGACTACAAAATGAAGCTGTAGGACCTTCATGAGTTGGACGCGGAAAACTTGATAGAACGAATTACCGTCTGCAATGCTCTGCTGAAATGCAATAAAATCGAACCATTTCTGAAACATTTCATAACCGGTGATAAAGAATAGATAACATACGACAATCGGAAGCAAAAAATCGTGGTTTTCAAGACCGCAAACGTTTACGAGTCAGAAATGACACTGAAAAAGGTAATGTATTTGTGGTGAGACTGGAAGGTAATCGTCAATCGTAAGCTACTTCTAATTGGTCAGACAATTAATTCTTAAGTAAATGAAATGGACGGCCTGAACTGAAGATATTGTTTTCCATCGTGACTATGGCCGACCCTACACATTTTTATGACCTGCCAGAAGTTGCGAAAGATTAGTTGAGAAATTTGGACGCACCGTCTAGTTCAGGTATCACCCTCTTTCTAACATTTGTTACGATCTCTGCAGAACTCTCTTAATGGTATTAAACTGATTTCAAAAGGAGCCTGTAAAATGCACTTGGTTCAGTTTTTCAACCAGAAACTACTGAAGTGCTTAATCGATGACATGACATAGGGGTACTCGGTTCAAGTCCTGGCATTGACATAACATTTGTATTGTTAAATTAAAAAATATAGAATTCGAATATTGGAGTTGAATTATGAGTAAGAAGAAAAAATATTAGTACATGCGGAAATAAAAAGATGAATGAAGAAATAAAGGAGGATAGAAGTTAGTTGAATAGAATTAGAAGTTAGAAGATGAAAGCGGAATTAGAGGAGAGAAAATTGTATAGAATAGGATATTGTATATATTGATTGTATATGATAAAGGATAGTATAGAATATAAAAAATAAAATGTTGTAGGCGGATAAATGCTCAAATAAATAAATAAATAAAAAAGTTCTTAGTTAACAATCATCAACAAATATTCAAACAAATCGCAACTAGAACAATTCATAGGATGAATTTGATTTTCCAAAAGAATAAAACCTAGCTAAAAGATTTATTTGCAAATGTATATCTAAATACATTGGCATAGGGATATAAAATGCAACTGTACAAATAAAACGATTTTCACCCGTCAAATTCTATCAGCTGAAACATGAACGCATGCAATTTCTCTATTATGTATTATTACAATGAGCCTATAGCATATATTACTTTCAGAGAAAAAATCCCATGAATATCAGCGTCAACGTGCAGTTCCGCGACATAGCAAATTAGTTCCAGTACAACAGAGAGCATTTAAATCTAATATCTAGCTGAGCGAGGTCGTGCGTATACGACAAATATATAATAGTCTAAGAACGTTGAATCATGATAAGTTCATATACAAGGCGACGCAATCAAGTTCAAATTGACCAGATACGTAATGAATCCAAGGTTTATGACGTTGCATCAAAGGAGGATTCTGTGGATTTTGAATGAACTACTCAATATATTAACGACATTTTGCCGCCATTTATGCAACAAAGGCAGTTTTTTTCTAATATAGTGATGCTTTTTATTATATTTTCCTACTAAAACATGAACCAACTAGTAGTTCATGGCATTATGCCTTAAGACAACTTGCTGAATCTTCCTATAAATATTCAAATCAATTCAATTCAATCCACTCTTTTCTTTATACTTCAATTGCTATTGAATGGTCTTTGTGCTTCATTTTTATTATAGTATAGCCGTCGCATCGTGATGGCACACTCCTGCAATTGTTTGCATAAGCAACCTCAGCAATAGCTTAATCTAGAATCGCAAAATACAATGCTACTCATATACATACTTGGCTTGTTTTGTTTAGTTATTCGGTGAACCAGTGGTTTCCAACCTTTTGGTGACCCCTCCCCCCATTATAATAATAAAAATTGTCGCGCTCCCCTTAATTAACTTCCCGTTGGATAAGTTATTGTAATCGTCAAAAAATCGATATTGAAAATTTTAGCATTCCTTCACGTTTTGAAGGTTTCTGAACATTTTGGCATACCTCAAAAATTGATGTGTGTGTGTATGTATATATATATATGTATGGATACAGTTTTTCGTCCACGCTTTTCAAGCACACTTTGATTTTAATGGTTTAAAAAACATTCGATTCCTATTGATAGGGAGATGTGCTAATTAGTTTTTGGCAAAGACAGGTCCAGCCATTTCGGATATACAAAGCAAAAAGTGCGGAAAATAGAAATCGAGTTTTTGAAAGAACAGAGCATCCGATTTGGAATCCAAAAAACATTCCATTTGTAATGATGGGGAGAAGTGATTATTAGTTTTTGACAAAAGCAGCCGTTTTAGAGATACCGAGCTAAATATGCAAAAAAAGGCAAGTTTTTGTAAGAATAAGCATTCGATTTGATTGTGTTGATCCGATTTCTGCTTGTGTTGACGAAACAATTAATTTTGGGATTTTTTTTAAAAAAAATTTTTCTTTATTAATTTCCAAAAAAAAAGTTTTTTTGAATATTGAAAAAAAAATCGATTTTTAATTTTAATCCTAGCTAAAGTTCTAAAGCTCACTTCAAATAATTAATTTTAACTTCGCTATTCAGTTTATATAATTCTTATAAATATTAGTACATATATATAAGTTACAGTATTTATAATATTATATTTGAAAACATTTAATATTCCTCGAATATTTCATTACACTACGGGAAATCTCAGCAATTTGCTTTAAGGCACGATGCCATACTCCACTAGCTTTTTCAACTATTTCATTCTCAACGAATATTATCACTCTGCAAATTAATATGCAATATTATGTAAAAAATATGACTCATAATGACTCATTTATTTTTATATAATTTAATTTTTTTTCTTTATTTTTAAAAATTGCATTTTGAAACAGCTATACACCCCGCTGAGAGACAGCGCCCCACAGATTGGAAGCCACGGCGTTAAACGATAATTAAAGCAAATAGAAGTATTTGGAGCGTTCTCATATTGTCATTGATCAAAAATCGAATAAGATAAATATATTATAGTCTCTGTGGTGTTTTATCATATAAGTTGCTTCGTTATAGTTTTTTTACTACTTGAATTTACAATTTTAATGTGCCATCATAATATTGCACTTCACATGCACTTGACAAACAATTGGCTTCCGGTAAAAGTTAAATTATTAAGCTTAGTTAACTTGTTATTATTATTTTTATTATTTCTTTTTAATTTTAACGTTTGTAAAAAATGTAATTACTGTTAAAACAAATTATTGCCAACAATAAAACTATATCTAATTATTAGCAAAATATCAACAGAACATTATATACGTCTTATTCTACTGACAATGCGCGAGTAAAGCCTAATGTTACAAAAAATTTCATCTTGATTATTTTAATAAATGATACAAAGAAATTGAAAAATGCATTTAAAAAATCTATAATACAATAAAAAATGTGATTTTTAGTAGTATTATAATAAAAATAAAAAAAATTACATTTCAATTATTCTTAATAGAATATCTAAATTCAAACTATTTGTTAAGGTTGAAAAAAAAAATATTTTCAAAAAGAAAAGCAATTTAAATTTCACGAACAGTTTTCTAAAGAATAATGTAATGCAAAATCGAATACTTAGGTGTACGCATATTCAGGTATAAAGTAATTAGGAAAATATTTGCTTCATAATAAGTATGGTATTTAAATAATTTACAATATTGTTTTAGGTAGAACGTACTTCTTAAAACAGATTCGTAAAAAGATTGCAAATATACGAAAAGAAGTAATTTTACTGTAATGTTGCACCATTGTAAAAGTATATAATTAAGGTAAAAAAACTCGACCTTCCAGAAGCACTAACCCAATACTACTTATCGTATCCGCCGATGTAAAACCATGATACGTAAAATTGACGAGATGCAATCATGAAAAGAACGTTTCAAAATCTTTTACACAATTACATTTTTGGCAAGGAAACCTATTGGAAATCAATAGAAATATGATTATGGTCTTGGAATTTTTGTAACAACAATACGTTATGTTATCCGAAACAGTAGCGGAACAAATTTTCAGCATGCTCGTTACACTGACACAAATCAGACTAATGTTGCGAATTCCAAGATATGACATGAGATTATTTCTATACCATACCAATTGATTAGGATGATGAGAGATGATCGAGCTTCGACGAAAGGCATATTGTTGAATTTAACGTCGCCTTCGTTTTATTGCTTTTTTTTTTATTCCCGGTCAGTTTATGTCCTTTAAATGCAAACGAGGTCATTGAGACAACGCGAGCCGGCTCAACGGCCAGCGGCTCGCGATACTGGTTTTTACTACCAAGCCTGCAAATTTTGATGTCGATGTAGAACCGCATCTTTAGGACGCGTTTCCATGCACGACACGATAAAAGGAAACTGAGTCCTCTTCATAAAGTACTAAACTAATATAGAAAAAGATAGAATATTTTTTAAAATATTTCAATAGAATGTAAAGTACCAAAAAGCTACTTGTATTTTGTATAAAGATGTTATTTCCAGACTACTTCTCTACTAACGTCAATTGTTGTTGAATTGCTGATGAATTAACCATATCGGGACATAAATTAATGCGGATATTGTCTGTCGAAGAATTTTATTTTGAAAACATTGTAATATTTGTAAATTGCTCATTTTGGCACATCCCATTGTTGGGAAGCCATACATCCAAACCGGTTTGAGAATGACCTTTAAGATTTTTGTCTAAGTACATCCCCAAGCACTTCACGTGATCTCGCATTGGAATTGTTTATTATAAATTGTAACATGCGGGCATGTACCTTTCCTAATGTAAATATTCTAAATATGAACCGATTTGGAGTTAATTGTGAATCTCCACAATTCAAACCAATTTTCAATAACATTTAAGGGTGTAAAGACTGCTCGGTGATAAAGATGATATTAGATTTTTATTCCATAACAATTTCTTCCAAATCATATTAAATCAAAATCACAAGTTCTGAACAATAATATAACTATTTAAATTTAAATGTCATGAAACCAAAGATTTGGAGCGATATTTTGATTTTTGTTGCAGTTTGAAACAATATCTATAACCAATACCAGCCATAAAAATATGTGAATCAAATAAATTGTATGGTTGCAAATTGCAACTTGCAATCTATCGTCTTAAAAAATTACGTACTCCCGGTCAACGATACACTTTGGCAAAATAATTCTATTCAACCATGGGAACACGTCTTCATGGTTACGAGCGCATATTTGTATATACATAATCTTTTCTATGTAAATAATATGCAAATTCTAGTATCTCCCGCGATAACTATGAGCCAATATCATGATGTTGCAGGCGACCGCATGTGTGGCATGGACATTGCCAATAACATTAGACAAATTATATTAAGAGCAACGTAATAAATGTCTATGATTGTATATTAAATTGCTGTAAATAGATAAGATGCCATTAATTCTGATTTTTTTGTAAAAGGCCGATAATGAATGAAACAAGCAAATGTACCACACAGGTGATAATAGTAGTTCGAAAAATAATGAAAAGACTTTTGTCTTCTACAGTTAATCATAAATGGCATTGAGAATAATAAGTTTTTTAAAACATTATTATAAACAGTTTAATAAAAAACTATAAAATAGGAAATAAACCCTAATGCACCATGCAAATGCACAGTTTAAGGAGTTTCCATTTCGAGCAAATTCACTTTTTTGGAATTGTGCGAAATACATGTATAAATATTAGCACTCTGAGGATGAAGTTTAATTAATGAAAAAAATTTTTTTTTTTTAATTCTTTGTAATACGCTAAATATCTCTGCTCATTTGAAAATGTCTATTTATCTCACTTTTGCACAATATTTCCATAGCGTGATCGTTCCCTGTCGAAGTGATTATGTTTTTTATAAACGCTTTCAGCTAAAATTTAAATCAAAATTCAAAGCTATGTAAAATTTCTATTAGGGTACAAGTTACTTGATAGTTTTTTTTAGCCCTCATACATAATTTTATATTTTATAGCATAATCTACTCAATAAAAAAATCATAATATTGATTTATCATCATTTGTTACATAGCAATGCACAAAAAAAGCTATTGTCAATGAAAACATATTTTTGATCTATGTTTACAAGTCGATTTTGTTTGTGAGGCAGTCGGATCTGAAGTTATTCAAATATAGACGAGAAAGAAATAGCACATGGTTTCACATTAAAATTTACCTACACGGGTGAAGAGTTGACTGAAGACAAACTATTTTCGTGGTTAAATCGATGTTTTCCTCAAAATCAAAATATTTTATATGCACGATTAGCAAAGCGAGAAAGAAGTGATTATGTTTATAAGTAAAAATGGACATCGCTGTTGCATGATATCAGATTGCCACAAGGCGGTTAATAACATATGCGCTTTTCAACTTTACGTAGGGTAGGGTAAGTAGGTAATTCGAAATTGTTTACATATCTTTACGTTTCAAAGGTTTCTGAACATTTTGGCATACCTTAGACAAAATTGATGTGTGTGTATGTGTGTATTTGCATGGTTAGTATGTGTGTGTGTAGTGTGTGTGCAGTGTGGATTTTGCGTCGACATTTTCGGGAGCATCGATTAACAGATTAGAATTATTCAACTACAAAGACAGAATCAGCCGTTTCGGAAAGCAAGGAATGCAAAAAATAGAAATTGAGTTTTTGAGAGAATATGGAATTCGATTTGAATGAATCAAAAAACATTCAATTTACAATTATGGAGAGACGTCACGATTAGTTTATGGCAAACATAGGTCGAACCGTTTCGGAGATACAGAGCTAAAACATTTGAAAATCCTCAAATATTTCATTGCGGTACGGGAAGATCCAGTAACTAGCCTGAATGAACAAATTCCTTGCACTACTAGTTAAAATTCAGATGAATTGAAGGTAAATTCTAAAGTTAGTCTGATATTGTACATTAATTATTTGCCACAAGTACTATACAGTTTTGTTTTAATAAATCACTTGTATTTGCCAAATGCCATTCGGACTGGTGCCCTTTTCTCCTTGAGCAAGCAGGTGGGAACAAGAATCAAATACAAGGAAATAAAATCAGTAAAAATAATAATGATTGAATTATTAACCTTTAAAAGATTGAATTAAAACCTTTAAAATAATATATATTTTACTTCAAAGACATTCGAATACAAATTTAAACTATTGAGTTATATTAATTTGTAGGTTCTAATAATAAGTAATTCCATTCATGTATCAAATCAAATCAAGTATGTCCAATATAGCATAAGTAAAACCAGTATTCTTATGTCTTTGAATAATGCCTTAATTAAAAAATCACATAACTAACAAATTATTTATGCAATATCACAAAATATAAATAATTCGTTGCTTGAGCATTTATTATTTATAGAAAGCAATATAAAACATTGCACATTAACAAAATCCTTATCCTCATTTTTAATAAAAACAACTTACTTTAAAATAATTCCACAAACACAAACACAAAATTAAATTATCATAAACACTATAAATCAATTTATCACAACTGTTTTCGCAAATCGCTTTAACAGCAAAGGATTCCACGCAAATTATATTATTCATAAGGCACTTATCATTTGAGAACAAGAATTAGGGCATTCCCTTTAAATCATATTGCCGGTAACGTTTCTTTCAACTGACGGAAGCAATAAAATCAAGAACGACAAAGCGCGAAAAAATAAGCAACGCGCACTCGACACTTCGAAACGCAACTGAAGCACAGGTTCCATTAAACACCAGCATTGTTTCATGGAGAACATCGTACAAGATCGGAACACTTCGCCGTCGTTTACCGCAATAAATTGCAGAGCTCACTCTTACGGCCATCAACAACGACAAGAACAGTCGATTGAGTCGGTATATCAACCTATCAACCTATGCTATAAACATAAATATGGAAACAATATCAATATCAATGTTGAGTAATGCAAGTAGAAACCCTTTGTTGTCCATTACTAGTTTTTGTCTTCTGAATTTTTAGGTAGAATTAGAGGCCCTAAAATATAAGTTCCCGCTAAACATAACAAAGTAAGTCGTCCATCGATGTCCGTGCTGTAACAAAAGGACGATATATGTCTGGCGCAAATCCGAATCACCAGAAGATTTCGAACTAGTTGTACGTTTATGTGTGACCATACATATAAAGTGCGTAACACAAATCACGTTATACGTCATAAGGTCATATCGCCTATCTTGCGTCGCGCAAATCACATGGGGACATCGACTTTAGGCCGAATCTGATAAGAACAAGCTGCGGTAGCAATCTGCATACTACAAGCTTGGCTATGGGGTGGCGACATCACACCAAAAAGGCACGACTTTGAACACAAAGTGGTGACCACATCGCGTGTTTCGGGATTGTATATACATTAACTATTTAAAAGAAAAAGAAAAATTAATCTTCTTGTTTAGTTTTAATTTGTAGAGCTTAACTTAATAAGTTCTGTAGAACTTAACTGATCTCCAAGAAATAAAGATTTATTTTAAAAATATGTAACTTAGTTTCTCAAAATTAGGTTTGTTTTATATAACCTACTTTTTATAGTTTTTTTCAATGTGTCTTTCCCAGCAATAAATATTAGAGCATATCATGCTTGTCTCATATATAGAATACTAGTAATCACATTAATTATTTTTTTATTGTTAGATTGGGGTCCATTTATTCACGTTATAGATTTTTTAAGGATTTTTGGATGTCCCTCCTTCTTGGTGATACGTCTTGATATTGACCCCTCCTCTCCCACCAAATATCACGTGTATTTTTAGTTAAGTAAAATTCTTCCAAAGTAATCGTTTTTTTGAAAATCTAGATAAAAAATAAATTCACGTGATACCTTACTAGACCCTCCCTTTCCCACGTGATTTTTTGTCAACAATACAATACCTATTATTCTGCATTTTTTGCTAAAATTAAATGTTTGCACACATTTGCAAATATTCTGATAAATATACCTTCAGACGTCCAATTGAGGTAGATCAAATGAATATGTACGAGAAATGAATAGTTATCTAAGTATATAAATTAAAAATTATGATTATTAATATTCATAAATCATATCCATGATTGAAATTATTTAATATTCTGAATTATGAATATTAATAGTTAAGCACGTTCCAATATTACCACTTTTTTCAGTGTAAAATATACGCGTGTGATGTGACGCATTTTGATTAAGATTGTCTAATTAAGTTCTAATTAGAGTTCTGTTGAGTCAATTTATTATGAGTGCTTTTCGTTAATGATTAATCTGTTTAATGATGAAATAATGATATATGATAACGATATTGAAATTATCACGCACGCCCACATGTAAGATTCCAGAGAAGAATTCTATTGATTAAATGTTATAAATACTTAATTGCATTCTTATTGGTAAAAACTATTTTGTGGTTTTCTTCTTTATTTTCTATTTTCTTCCTTACATAATATTCGTGAAATTATTAAACAATTAATTTAGAAAGAATAAGACACTTAATTATAAAAACATTATCATTTTTATTATCCGCACAACAATTTCTTACAGTCACAAACCAACTATATTTTTGATTTCAATGAGATTGATTTATAATAAAGCATATTTCTTCTTGCATATTTCAAGCTGATAATCTTAATGAATGATTTCACTAACCCCGTGTCTAGGGGAGACGAAGCAATTGAAAGTTTAAGTGAAGACATGAACTAGTGGTGAATGACATCGTGCCTTAAGGCAAATTGCTGCAACTTTCCGTACCAATTTTTTTTTTAAAAGATTAACATTTTTGAAAAAATTTTACTTTGAAAAAATTAGATTTTTGTGAAACTTTAAATTTTTTACAAAAATTTACCTTTTTTGAAAAAAAAATGTTTTTTTTATTTCGAAATATTTTGGAAATTCTGAACTTTTTTTCAAATCAATCGTACTGCTTTAACTGCATGAAGATGAAATATCGAAGCGCGTAAGCGCCGCGTCGCCTCTAACGGACCAACGATGTTACGGAACCCATATAAATGTAAATAAAATTTATACGTATTATTAAAATCGCCATAAAATATCTGATAATTTGATGTGTCTATATCTAATGATCATTTTTGACCGCCAAGTTTCTTTTTTTTACTTTTTTCACTAGATCTGCCTTCGCAAAAATTTAATCAGTTCTTAATCTTGTTAATACAAATAAAATGTTTTTCGAATTATTAAAATCGGACGCTCCGTTCTCCTAAAAACTGAGTTACCGTTTGTGGCACTTTTTGCCCCGTATCTTCGAAACAGCTAGATCTGCCTTTGCCAAAAATTAATCAGCACGTCTCCTTATCAATAGCAATCGAATGTTTTTTGAATAATTGAAATCAGTTGAACCGTTTTCCCAAAATCGTCGACGAAAATTTGTATCCGCACACACACACATACATCCATTTTTTGCAAGGTATGCCAAAATGTTCAGAAACCTCTGAAACGTGAAAATATATACAAATTTTCATTTTCGGTTTTTTATGCGATTACTATAACTATAAAGTAGGGTAACTAAGGGAAGTTAATTAAGTTTACTTCAATCCAAACCTCATCTTAACACAAAACTACGTACTAAAATGCTATTGCATGTATATATCTAACATATGTTATCTCCCTAATTTGTATTATGTCTTTAATTAAAAGCATACGTTTACCACGACATCTTTTATTTCTCCTTTTCCTGTGGTTTTCCTTTAAACGTACCTTCATGGTCGACTTCTTCTTGGCTAATGCGATTAATGCAAGTGTAGTGACTGACATTTGACACGTAGTACTGAATGATCCAAACCTAGGTATTCCTTCTCGGATTTTTTGGTTATATTACACATTTTGATATTCATGAGACCGCATGAGAGTTGAAGCTGACAGCACTTATATTTAAGAATAGGTAATTTTTATAAGCTAGTTAAACGTGTGTTTCAATGAAGTATCGATAATTCTTTTATTGTGTACATCTTCTGGAGATTATTATCTACCATTTAAATACATCTCTGCAGCTTTGCGATAAGGCGCAAGCTTGACGCGAATCCTATGTTTTTTATTATTGCAGCTGCTATGAATCTCTAATGTTAATGACGTTATGCTTATATGGAATATTACAAATATTGATAAGATATTTTTTCAAATAAAAAAAATCATGTCAAACATATAAATGGCAATGCGATCAATACGAAAGATCAGTATAGTTTTCAGCATAGCCATGAGAGATATTTCTAGTCAAAATTTCAATTGTATATCTCCTTCACCCACTCAAAGAAGAATGGGCGGAAGGTAAGAACTGATTATTGGCTTCATATTGTGAATCAACTTAACATTAACCGCTTGTTCATTAGTTTAGACTGTTTAGCTTTATTTAGAATTTTTTGTTTATTATGCAAATGTTACTCCAGTTGTGGCAGGTACTCTGTTTACATTAGTACTGTTGAATTTAACATTTACTGATTAACATTTGAACTTGAACTTTTAGATAAAAAGTATTGTTTCGAGTTTTCTTTGAATATAAAGGTTGTAATATGTGTTTTGTTGATGTTAGATTTTATTAACAAGCTAGTGAAAATATCATTCTTTTATTAATGGGCAATATCATATTGGTTATTTCATAACTGTGAGAGTCCTCATTTTTTCATTGTTAATATTAAACAAATATTTTTCTTTGTAGAATGTATCTAGAATACATATAAAATATAAATAGCTTTATTTCATATATTGTCAATATAGTAATACTGTCTGTATTATGTTGATTTGTGTCCGTTATTAGTTGCCCTTCGCATTCCTAATAGATAATGTCTTTTACATTTTTTTTAAAGGAAAATGGCAAAGTTAATTGATGGTAAGAAAATTGCCAATGAAATCCAGGAAGAACTGAAAAAGGAGATCTTGAAATGGTGTGATGCTGGAAACAGAGCACCTCAATTAACTGCAGTGTTAGTAGGGGAAGATCCTGCAAGTGATACATATGTTAAAAACAAAATGAAAGCGGCACAGAATGTTGGAATAGATAGCATAACGATAAAAATTCCAGCTGATATTTCTGAAAATGAGTTACTGCAGAGAATTGAAGAATTGAACAATGATCACAGTATTGATGGAATATTGGTAAAAACAATTGAGTATTGAATACGCATATGTGATGAATTGTACTAATTTCTGCATTTTTTCTTTCTGTTATAATTATAATTATTTATGTATTATTTTAGATACAACTCCCATTGCCCCAACATATTAATGAAAGAAATATTTGTAATGCGGTCAGTGCAAGAAAAGATGTAGATGGCTTTCATGTTGAAAATATTGGAAAGTTCTGTTCAGATATGAATTCATTTATTCCTTGTACACCATTAGGTGTGCAAGAGTTAATTAAAAGGTACATTTTGTTTAGAGATGAAGTAAAAAATTTAACCTGAGTACAATATTACAATGTCTGATGGCGATTTATCACTAGAAAGTAATAAATCCTTATATCAAAATTTTTTGTTCAGATCAGGAATAGAGACATTTGGAAAAAATGCAGTTGTAGTAGGTCGTTCTAAAAATGTTGGAATGCCAATGGCTATGCTCCTTCATGCTGATGGTAGGAATGAAACACATGCCATGGATGCAACCACAACAATTTGTCATAGGTTTACTCCACCCGAGCAGTTGGCCATGTTTTGTAAAACTGCTGACATCGTAGTCACAGCAACCGGTAAGAATTGTTTTTTCTGCTACTTTATTTTATCTCATGCAGCCCATAGATCTTCAGTAGTAAAATTGTGTAGCAGTCCTTTTTTTTTTCAAAAAGCTTTTTGTAACTGTTTTTTCTGACACTTTTTGTAAATAATCTAAATATTCAGGTGTTCCTGGTCTAATTAAAGCGGACATGATTAAACCTGGTGCAGCTGTGATTGATGTTGGAATAACAAGAATACAGGACCCAGTCACAGGAAAAAATAAGCTTGTCGGTGATGTTGATTTTGATGCTGCAAAGGAGGTTGCTGGGTACATCACACCTGTGCCAGGTGGAGTTGGCCCGATGACGGTTGCGATGTTGATGAAGAATACTTTCAAAGCAGCGAAGTACAATGCAGAATATAATAACCGAAACAATGCATAAATTGCTTGTATATTGATTGCATTATATTTATCAAACTAGTAAACAAATGGCTCATCATATACATAACACTTGTTAAAAACTAGTAGACAAAACAATTTAAAGAAAGGTGCTTGAAATGTTTAATATGAAATATTTTGTTGTTTATAAAATAAAATTATAATATAAAATAATTTATAATATAAATAAAATTTGTATTAAAAAAAATTGTAGCTGAAATATTTTTCATATGTTACAGAAATATTAAAATCAGAAGTAATCCAATGAACTAAAATTCTTATTGTGGCAAGTACAAATTAAAAAGTTTTCTATAACTTTGTTTATAAATATTTATTTATTTAACTCTTCAAAAAATAATCTATTATAAAATATTACATAAAAGGTACAAATCATTTCTATAAAAATAAACAATAAATATGTTATTATTTATAAAGCATTAAATAGTCTGAGTCTAAACTTTTAGGTGATAACAAAAATCACATTATTATCGATGCTGTTACCAAAATATTGTTAAAGTATATCACCCTACTCTGTTAATAAATGTTGAGAAAGATGTAATTTCTGATGTAAAATTCCTGTGAGCAAAGCCTCTGACTTCACTATAGGAGGAATATATTTTCTACCGGTTTTCTTAGGCCAAAACTTTTTATCCTCTTCGCAGGATATAATGAAAGATGGATTTTTAAATCCACTTCGTGGACTAGTTGTCACGAAAGTACCCCCGCAACTTTCAACAATATCTGCAATTGATTGTGTTAATTTCTCATTGCTCATTTATCCGTCTATATTATATATAATATGAATGGGTATACCCAAGCATGCCATACACGTGTATAAAAAGTTTTTATCACTATCTATATCATAAAGATAGTACTTGGTATTACCAACATGAGTTTTGAATTTAATTACTGACCTTTTGTTTCTCGTGGCAGCGGGAGAATGCTCTTTGTGCCCATAACTGTATAGTCCTTTAATAGAGGACTACCTTGAGCTCGTTTTAAAGCGTTTTTCAAATTAAATTTGTATTTTTGTTCACCAGCTTTATCTTTTGTTATATAATCCCATGGATCTGCAAAATGATAACTCAATGATAACTTAAACTTAAATTTAGTATTTCTTCAAATACTTAGTTATCATAAAATTACCTAAAAATTTATGTACTTTCGAAGACTGAATCAACCAGTCTACCGATACAATGGGTATTCCTTTTGCAAGACAACATAAAAACTTAACTGTTCTAATTATACGAGGAGCTATCAAAACGGTACATTGATTATGATTCTCAACAATGATTCCTCCTGTAATATGTTAAAAAAATTAAGAATAATATAATATTTTTAAAATAATAATACTGACAAACCTAATTTAGTTATAAGATCAGGCAAGGTATCATCGCTTACTGAAGTTATTAAAATTTTAAAATTACTACCACTCTTTTCTGAAATACTGGATGAAGTATTAGATTTTGAAACTTGCTTTGGGTCTATATGTTCATTTTCCTTCTTCTAAAAAAAAAAAAACGTATAAGGTAAGAATTAAATTATATAAATGAACAAAATTACCTTTTTACAAGCATTTTCAACATCAGAATTTTCTGATTCTCTACTATGGGACAATTGTCTTTTGGTTTGCCTTTGATAACTAGTATTAGAATTTTCTAAGTGATCCGCTTTGAGAGAAATACTTTGAAGCTAAAAATAGATATATGGGTAATAAATGGGATGGTTGATTGATTTTCAATAGAGTTTAGACTTTTAGATTTACACTCACAAATTTATTGTCCGATACATGAATGCTGGGCATTCGCTTTCGACTGCTTTTTCTTTGATTTGTAGTAGAAACTTCTACATTTTTAGAACATTCCAGAACTGAATCAATGTCACTTGTTTTCTATAATATATGGAATTTAATATATATATATATATATATATATATATATATATATATATATATATAAACATAAATATATATTAAAGTGGTCCTTAATATGGACATTTTCAAATTTTCCTTGCTCCCAGGAGCTCAAATGGTTCCAAATTGATAAAAAAAAATCTCTAAAAGTTGTAGCTCTTAATATCAACTTTTAGATAGAGCGCAATTCAATTTCAGAAATTTTAAAAATATTTTTTAGATATAACTTAGTGTGACATAAATTGTCATTTTTGATTCATTTATCGCTAAGTTATATCTAAAAGGCATTTTGAAAATTTTTGAAATATTTTCATGCTAATTACATACAAAACTTTGATTAAATTGCACTCTATCTAAAAGTTAATATTAAGAGCTATAACTTTCAGAGAATTGTTTTTTATCAATTTGGAAACATTTGAGCCCTTGGGAGTAAGGAAATTCGAAAATGTCCATATTAAACACCACCCTATTGTTGTTCTAGATTAGCTATATAACATAATTTTTCTGAATCCCTTAGCAACCTATATCTCAAAATAAAATCAATTACAATTTTTAATGTGAGTGTGTATATATGTTTTTATAGTGTATGTAGTTTTTTAAATTTCAGTCTTTGAAGGTTTCCGAAGAAGAGGCCAAAAAAAATTTATTGTTTTTTTTTTATTCTTTTGTAATAAAAAAGGCTATCAATTTCAGAAAAATAAAATCATAGAAAATATATATACTAATAATAATTATACCAACATTTTTGGAAATTATTGGGCTCGTAGGAGTTTGTGACTCTAATTTATCAGTTTTATGTTTTTTATTGTTATATCTTAGGTTAGTATTTGTACAAACTCCGGAACTTTCTGATTTCTCTTCCAAATTTAATTCATTTCTTTTCTGAAAAAGAGTAAATACTTATGTAGAATATATAAATACAAGAAATACAAATGTGCAAAACTAACCTTTGAAATACTAGATTTTGAAGAATGCTGTGACTCATTTTGAATATTTTTCACTTTCCTGCTGCTTTTCCTTATGTTTATACCCGAAGTGCTGTTTACATCTTCAGATTTTGATCTATCCAAATTAATATCGTCTTTCTTCTGTAAAAATTTAATTGTAAAATAAATAAGTGAATAAAGTGATGAGAACGCATTAATAGAAAGGCAAGTTATAAGATAAACTTAACGTAATAATACTTAATTACAGGTGTTATATATATATATATATATATATATATATATATATATATATATATAAATCTATAAATATATATGTATATAGTATTTATTCACCATTTTGGAGATAACTGGACTAGAATTATTAACTGTTTGTTGTCTGGCACTCTTCCTTTGTGATGCTCCTGACAGTTTTTCTTCTTTCAAATTTTCTTCGAGTAAAATTATTTCTTCATCCTTCTAAAAATTGATAAAAAAAAGTAATAAGCATTAGAATTTGAAAGTAATAAGTAATAAGCAAAATAAATTTTGAAAAATTTAAACATAAATTCTATATTTGAAGTTTAATTAAGCATGCCTATGTTAATACATTCTTCCTAGAAGTACATGTTTAATTTAAATAATTCTTTTTTTACCAGTGAAATTGATAGTATTTTATATATACTCTCAATAATACTTTAAATCTATGAATTATAACAATATAGGTATCATAGTAATAGATTAGTGTATTTCTATATTCATTTGTAATAGTGCTATCTATATATATCAAAATATAATATTAACCTTTTTAGAAATAGCTGGGCTACTAGACGTTTGCGTTTCCAGTTTGCCAGAAACTTGTTTTCTGCTACTTTTTCTTCGCTTTGCATCCAAATTTTCCAGGCTTTCAGAATCCATGATCTTAGTAGCAGTTTTTACCTAGAAACAACAATATATAAATGCCATATTTTGTATTGCTTAAAACATTGCAAGTCTACCTTTGACGTTTTGTTCTCAACTGGATTCACTGATCCTCGATCTATGAATAAAGTTTTATCACTTTCTGAATCTATATTGTTCAAAGAACTTAATACAACTTTTGGTACAAGTTCCTGACTTTTATGTCCTATTTTAGTATTTGCAGTAGATGTAGTCACTGCATCATCCTGTATATTCCTTGATGAGTTTGCTTTACTATTACTTAGCTCCTTATAAAATGAAGAATCAGCATCCACTTCAGTACTTTTAAGATATTCAGATACCTTTTTTGAATTTTTGTCTGGTATTTCAGTGCTTGATAAATCTTTAATTTTCTTTTTGTCTAGTTTTTTAACATTTCTAGTATACTTCTTTGTTTTCCTTACAGGAGAGCCCATTGCTTCATCTGTATCATCTTCCGTATCACCAAACAAATTGCTCAAGTTTTTACCCTTCTTTTTTTTCTGTGAATTGCGAGCACTTTTTTCATTCAATACTTTTCGTTTTTTGGGCTGTTTATTTTTAGCAATAGATAATTCTTCTTCATTCTCTCTCTTATTCTCATTATCGGAACTATCTCCAAAAATCTGCTGAGGTTGTATCGCAGAACGAATTTTTTCTGCATCAATTTTCATAGAATTTTCTGCCATAAGTTCAGCCTCAGAGTCTTCTATGCTTTCATCACTTATACTACGATGTGAAACAATAGTGTCATACGTTTTATTTTTAATCAGATTTAAGGATTCATCACTTCCATTGTTGTTAAATTTTTTGTTGGAAACCATAGGAGTGCTACTGATGTAAGATGATGCATGAGGTTTCTTACTAAAGCAATTGGATTTTGCATCACTTGCTATTTCACTGATTGAGGTTATATTAAAAGATTCTGATGCTTCACTTATTAGAATTTTATTGGTATCCAAATTAATATTTTCACATATTTGTGGAGAAGACCGAGCACTAATACTCGATCGCGGAAGCATGATTGTAGTTTGGTCACAAATACTGTCTTCAGACATTTTTAGCTCAGATTCACATTTATCAATTTCATCTTTAGAAGAAATACTCTTATTATATTTGTTAATACCACCTTTACAAGACTTACTGTTTACTTCTGTTGACCGGTTTTCATCTGGTTTCTGAACATGATTTTTCCTGGAATTACGAGTTTTTCTGACATTGCTCTTAACTGTAGAATCTTGATTTGCGTTGATTACTTCAGGTACAGGAGCTGTAATAATTTGTGTAGGCATATCAGAAATATCATGTGTTAATTTAGTAGGCTGATTAAATGTATCACTGATATTTGAATCCAATTCAGATTTGGAACTGGATTTTTTTGAACTATCAAGTTTTTGTGTTGGCATATTCCACACTTCATCATGATCAACAAGTTTTGCAGGCAATTTTTTTTTCCGTTGAGAAACTCTACAAATCGGGGTAGGAAGTTTTTGAGTGCATTGATCAGAAATATCTGTAAACTTATTTTTATCAGAATATTTATTTCCGCTATCATTAGAGATTGGTATAATCTGTGTGCATGCATCAGATATGTCTACTTCTATTTGCTTATCTACAACAAATCTTTCATCTTTCATAGCACAATCTTCTTTGTCTTCATTGTTTACAAGACTTGTAGCCGCATTGTTTTTTTGCAAACTTTCAGATATCGAAGTGGGAATTTTTTGAGTGCAAGCATCTGACAAGTCATGAATCATTTCTTTGCTTTTCTCTGTGTGAATCAATTTCTTTTGCAAATTTTCAGATACTGAAGTAGGAACTTTTTGGGTGCAAATATCCGATATATCTATTTCTGTCAAGTTCTGCTCTGTCATGTCTTTGCTTTTCTCTGTATGAATCAATTTCTCACTTCTTTCAGTAACAATTTCAGCATCCGTGGGATGTATGTCCACAACAGTAGTGCTTGGACTGATTCTGATATTAACTGTTGGCGAAATATTTATACCATTCACATTCTCTCCCTTACTTTTTGATATGTTCAATCCCTCATCGATATCTTTGGATGCTTTATCCAAAAATTCAATACTTTTATTAATATCTAGTTCATCATTTTCAGCAGGTACCTTTGGTTTAGTCTCTTCATTATCAGAATTTTCAATACAATCTTCGCAGTCTGTTATATCGTTATCCTAATAAACAATTTTTAAAAAAATGTAAATAAATGTATAGCAGATAAAAATATGCATTAATAGTCTAATGTTCTGAAAGTGTTCTTTCTATGCAATTAACAACAAAAATTGTGTTGTATGATTCACAGATTTATTTAACACATAATGAACTCAAGGATAATATTCACATGTTTAAAAAAATTCTTATCACTTTAATAAATACTGTTATAAAAAATAAAAAAATATTATTAATTATTAAAGTTTTATTGTAGTTTCAATGCTTTAAACCATGTATATCTACCTTTCCTAAAAAAAATCCTGGAAACTATGTAGGACCGAACAGGTTCGATCTGTCTGTTAAGTGTTAAGGTAAATGACAAAGTCATATTTGATTTCCTATCAATTTTATCAATGTTATTCTTATATGAAGAAATGAATTACTTGAATGTGATTCAATAAAAGAAACATATTAAAAAAGTGTAACAGTTCATTACTGTTGTTAATGTGAAATGTATAAAAAGTAGAGCTCAACATATTTTTTAAAAAATAATTTCACTTACAGATTTATTGTTAGTTCCCTCAATAATAATATCATTATCCACTGCTTTCTCTACTGACTTTGAAAGATCAGAAAATGACCTTAATAGGCATTGTGAAGAAACAATCTCATAAACAGAAGAATTACTGTCTTCTTGATAATTAATTATTTCATTTAAATCAGCATCACAAGTATTATTTGACTTTGACATTTGATCTGTATCATCAAGTTCACTATCGGCAACAGATTGATAAAGAACAGGAGTGTCCTCAGCAAAATTTTGTGTTTCAGGCACAAACATTTCTTTATCACTTAAAGATGTATTATCATCATGTAATGTTTCACTTAATATTAGCCTGTCAGAACTATCTAACAGACTATTTTTCTGGCATGTTGCTTTAGGTGCAATATTTGATACCTGTGTTTCTGCTTCATGTATTGAAGCATCAGAAAATTTGATCTCATTGGAATTTGTATTTCTTTTTGAGTCAGAGAGTTCAATAACTGTTTTAGGTGATAAAGACCTAGAACTGCTACTTTTCAATCTTCTGTTAGATAAAGAACTATCTAAAATAGGCGAAGTAGAAATAGCTAACCGGTCAGAATCCTAAAAAAAAAATTAAAAATAAAATATATTGAGTAGCCCAAGCAAGGAAAGAAAGATCAAGACATAGACAATAGAGATCAATTACTTATTTCATTTGAAATTATAGTATATGGTAAATCAAAGCTAAATAGAAGATAAAAACTTTTGTCATACATCTGTTGCATCAAAATTTATTTGAGAATCTGTACTCGATTCCAAGACTTTTTCTAATGGATTGGCTGGCCGTGAAAAATTTTGAATAGGCGGTTTCTGTGATTCCAATTCCATCTTGAAAGAAAGAAAACAAATTAAGACCTTATTAATAATAATTATATATATATATATATATATATATATATATATATATATATATATATATATCATGAATGGTAGACAAAGGATAAGGGAATCATTTATTTATGGTGGCTCTCAAACCATGCGCCTGTCTTCGGGTAGACTACCATTTATTATTATTATATATTAAAAATATATTGTACTCATCCAAATCATTACCTCATCAAAGAAGTACTGCCCAGAAACATTGCCAAACTTCAAAGTCGATTTATGTTTTAAATCATAGTGATCATAAGGTAAAAGTGGACCCTACAAAAATAAAACTTAATAAGTGGCAAAATTATAGTGATATCAATCAATACAAAAAAACAGACCTCAGAATCAAGTATAGTTTTATTGGTAGAACGGAGATCCAATATAACATGTCTGTGATCATAGACTCTAATAACAGCATGGCTCTGTGAAACTGTCTGGAATTGATTATATTGGTGAATAATTAAAAAGGCATAATATATAAAAATATAAATACATATAATATATACCGGATCATCAATAAATATATCAGACGTTCTTGTATCTCTGCCAACATTGTTGATGCCTGTAAATATAGGATAACTGGTTCCTAAAATATATAAAGTAGCAACCTAAAATTCATAAATTGTCTTTAATAATAGAGTTTTAACTGGTTGTATTCATTTAAATGTAATTACTTGTTGCTTGTCATTTTTTGTTTCTTCACAAATCCTTTGCGTACAATCAAACATTTTGGAAATTTTATCTGTCACTTTTAATAATTATTGAACGTAATAATTGATCAAATTGCCTCGTCGTGCAGTTGAAAATCTAAAATAAAAAACAACACTTTTTCGCCAAAAATAATAATCACAATAACTGTAGTTCACCAACATACGAAAACAAAATAATATGTAAATTATATCGATACGCAGAGAGAGATTTGATAGTAAAACCGAGATAAGACAAATACATATTCATAGATAAATAATCATATTTTAAATCAAATAATTTTATTTTAAATTTTAATAAAATGTGTCAAAACACAAAAACAATAACACGGAGAAATAATAACTGATTTGTTTCGACACGTTATTAATCAACCAAAATACGTTGTTTCCTCTTTTAAGTTTAAATAAAAATTTTAAAATTACATCATATCGTATTTCACCAGTATTAGCAATTAATTCTAAATTTACGAGACTGAAGAATTTATTTAAATAAAATATGCAAGTCTTAAATATTATTATTAATATATATATTATAAAATAATATTATTATGATAATCTGAAAATATCTTTCCGTTTAACCTACTTTTAAAACGCATAAAATTGAAGTGAAATAGACATATTTTTGAATAACAAATACTATACAAATATACTACACATATATAAGATTAGTATCCTAAATTGTTGTATATATTTAGTATTTAATAATTAGTAGTAAAAAAGTAAAAGAAAATAACATACCTCATTCATTTAAACGATTTTTGTCTTTTCGATAATCCTTCGCAATCCTTCGCGTTCTCAATAAGCATTAGCGCATAGATGAAAGAAGAGCATTAAGCGTTCTCGTTCTTGATGCATGATGTGGCTGTCAGATGTCACCCTGCGGCCTGCGCTCACAATTCCCTCGTGTTTATAGGGTTAACTGATTGTTCGTCTACAGACAGTAATAAGTTGCAAAATTTATTAGTAATGTGGTGATTGTATTAAACAAAACACAGTTTGATTATCTTATATTTACTATTTACCATTTTGATTTCAAATTAAACTTAACTGAAATTTCAAACTTTTGCAAATTTTTCATAGAATAATCGTTAATTTAAGTGTTTCAATCCACAGACGTTAACACACATTATGAACATTGAAAATAAGAATTGAAATACCAAATACCAATTGAAATACAAAGTGCAGCGTAGACTTGTAAGTCGTTCAGTTGATTTTCATCATTTTAGATGTAACTTCACTTTTAATTTGTTATACTGTTCAACGAAAATAGTACCTCGCACAAGCGATTAATAAACTTTGATAGGAAAAGAAAATTGGTTACCGCAGTGTGTGAAGACTGTAAAGCTTGAAATGGGTTCAGTTTCGAATTGCAAAGAAAACTGGAGGAATGATAATTGGCAACAACGGCAGCGATCATCACAGTTTGATACGGGTTCCATTCAGGATCATGAAGAAAACTGGGATGATGAAGATTGCTCACAACAGCAGCAACTATCACAGCACAGAGAACTGCCAAGACCAGTTTCAAGTTTCAATAATCGACCAGCTTATTCTACTTCATTTCAATCCAAGCCATCTGGTTCAAGCCATTCAAATAGACACAGCAATAGATCAAGTATTGAGATTTAATTTTAATTTATTCAGTGACGTAATTTGTTGTACACTGCTTGATTGCAATAGTAGCTGTTGCTAAACATTGTATTAATTTTTGCTTTGTAAAGAATACTGCATTACTATGCATAACATTTTTTTACAAAGTTTTAAAATCGATCCATATAACAGTTTTTTTTTATTGAATGTGTATCTACAAATTTTCATTGCCCTTTATTTAATGTTTTGGTTAGAAATATTAAACAAATTGTTCATACTCTTGAAATGTTAAATAGAATTATGTCAAAATAACTAATTGAATGATTTTGATCATTATCATTATAATTATCATACTTAGGTGTTTTCAGAGCTCACATAACTCTATTTATATTATGTAAGTATTTCTCTATTCAAGGTATTTCTCGTGGTCATAAAGATAATGACAAAATAATAAAGATTCCCTCGAAAAAATTAGGACGCCTCATAGGAAGGGGTGGATGTAATATACAAAATATAAGAAAATCAAGTCAGTGCATGATAAAGACAGGTATGTGTTCCTAATTCAGCCACTATTTTGCTTTATAATGCAAATATAAAGATGTACACCTATATTCATTTCTTTTGGAAAAGGGGTTGAAAATTTTTATGACACAGAAATTATTTTGATTGGATCTAAATCAAATCAAGAAAGAGCTGAAGCGCTTATAAATGAACTGTTGTTTGATCATGATTCTAAAAAATCTACTGAAACTATTGACCATGTTACTGAAGAATTAGCTGAAGTTTCTATTGAAGAGAATAATAGAACTGATGATGATGAATTTCCTGACTGGGCCGCCTTAATTGCAAAAAGTGTTCGTACTTTTTATTTGATATTTTTAACATAATTTTATTAATTTATTATTTAATTAATTTTTATTACTTCAGAAAAAGTATACAGAAGAAAAATGGGCTAAATTTCCTCCTGTCATTAAGAATTTTTATGTGGAACACCCAGAAGTTACCCAATTGAGTCCTGAAGAGGTAATTATTTTGTTTTTATATAATTAATACAAAAAACTAACAGTGTATTTTCTATCAGGTTGAAGATATATTTAAAGCGAATAATGTAACTGTATCATTCCTTGAAGCCAAAGATGAATGTTGTGCAGAACCGATACCAAATCCTATTCAAACATTTGCACAATGCTTTAATCAGTTTCCTGAAATGTTACAGCAGATAGAACGGCAAGGTTTTCAAAAGCCCTCCCCTATTCAAGCTCATAGTTGGCCAATTTTACTTAGTGGTAAAGATATGATAGGAATTTCTCAAACAGGATCAGGTATTTATATTGGCAATTTATTAAGTCATATTGAATGTAGATGACAATAACTTTGATTATTTATAGGTAAGACGTTGGCATTCATCTTACCGGCATTGGTGCATTTGCATGGGCAGTCTGTGAAATCTAATGAGCCATCAGTTCTAGTTTTGGCTCCAACCAGAGAACTAGCTCTGCAAATTGAGTCAGAGGTTTTAAAATATCCTTATAAAGAAACAAAAGTGTAAGATAAACACAGTTGTATTCTATTTATATATCAATTTAACATTTGATTTTTTTTTGTTACAACAGTTTATGTGTATATGGTGGTGTGAATCGTAAAGAACAAAGAGATTGCCTCACCCAGGGTGCTCATATAATTGTTGCAACGCCAGGGCGTTTGAATGATTTCCTAGAATCTAAAGATATAAATATAGAGGGTGTGACATATCTTGTCCTGGATGAAGCTGATCGCATGCTAGATTTAGGTTTTGAACCTCAGATAAGAAAAATTCTTTCATATTTAAGACCACAAAGACAAACAGTTATGACAAGTGCTACTTGGCCTTATGCAATTTCTGATCTTGCACAGCACTATATGGCTAATCCTGTACTGGTAAGACCTAATTATATTTGTTTAAGACGAAGTTTTTAGTGCGTTTTTATCAAATTGTAGGTTCGGGTTGGGTCTCTAGATTTAACTCCAGTTGCCAGTGTTACACAGGAAATAGTTTTATTGCAAGAAGATGAAAAGATTGATGCAGTAAGTAAAAGTAACTAACTAACAATTAACATTAACAATTTGCATTTGTGCAATAAATTTTTCCAGAAATTATGTTCATTAATAAATACAACTTTGATGTCTATATCATCCAGATGTCAGGCAGATAGTATACATACATACATATATATATATATATATATATATATATATATATATATATATATATATATTGACGTAACAGTTTGCGTTGCCTTCTGTGAATATCGTGCAGTAGGGATGTCCATTTTTACTTGAAAATGTAGATCAAAAATATATTTCCAATTGAAAATAGCCCATTTCAGGCATTGCGTTGTGAAATGGAAATAGAAAATCTCTCACACTATTCTTCCCTGAATGGAGTTGGAGTTTAACTCAACTCACTACCCTATCTAGGGCAGTACTACTCATTATTATTATCATATATTATTGATATATAATACGGATTTGCTCTAATACAATTAATTTGAGAGTTTAGAACATCTCCAACTAAAAACAAATCAATGAGATTTTCAATTATGTTTCAAACAAACTTAATCTGTAATTATAATAATTATAGTGCCCAAATCCGTGCAAACCAATATACCAATAAATTTAATGCATGAACTCCGCCGTGAAATTCCGAAAAACGAACCAAGATTTAATTATGGAGAAACGGCGCGGCCTATATTTCTCTGAAGCTAATCAGCACGATTCTTAAATATCTTTCCAAAGCGTTTTCAATGGAAAATTGCCACAAGACCTCATTTAGTCCAGTTAAACCTAAATACCTCTGCTTTGCTACGTTTTACTGATATTTTTTTCTTTTTTTGTTTTGTTATTTTTATTATTATACATCATAGATTCCTAGTAGATACGTCGATAGGTATTGTTACTATTTTTTAATTAATATTGTGAAATATTTTTTGTTAGCAGTCTATTAACATATTGCATAATATAATTATTTATTAAAAAAAAAAAAAACATTCAAGATTTTTTGTGAAAACTTGGACAAAACTTTTTGCACTTTTCTACGAATCCCAAATGAAACGGCTGGACCAATCGTCTTGAAAGTTTAATCAAGGTTCATTCTTGACAAGTTTTATTGAACAGCTTTAAGATTTTTGAAAACCGTAGGCTTACCCGAACAGTTATCATAATTCTTAAGTAAAGATCCTTTTAATGAAAGAAGCTCAAAATTTTAATAAACAGGACTTTGGATGTGCTTAGTATCAATCAATAAATACATAAATATCTTTCAAAAAATAAATATATCAACCTTTATTATGAAATTATAATATGTAGCTTTTTTTTTAAATTTTTGGAACTCTTTTTGTACTAGTCCTTTGTATGTAACTATCGTTTGATAAGGAGGTAATTAGCAGAAGTTATTAAAAATACTATGGCTTTTCAGATATTATATACTATGTTACAGCAAACTTTATTATTATAGGTTATCACATTTCTTAAAACTTTGAAAGATAATGAAAAGGCCATTATCTTTTGTGGAAAGAAAGCCACTGTAGATATGATTTCGTGTGACATACAGCTGGAAGGCATTAGGTGTGATTCTATACATGGTGGAAGGGAACAGGTATGCTTGTCATATTTATTGTAAACTTTTGAAAAATGACTTTGTCAAGTTACACTTTTTTAGTATGATAGAGTTCGTGCCCTCGATGATATTAAAAGTGGTGCTATTTCAATACTTATTGCAACTGATGTAGCTTCAAGAGGCATTGACATAAAGGACATAACGTAAGTTACCAATTTTATAAATTGACTTAAATTAAATTTTTTTGGTGTATGTTTTTGAAAATTATTATTAATAACTTAGGCATATTTTGAATTATGATTTTCCTCACACTATTGAGGAATATGTTCATCGTGTTGGAAGAACTGGCCGTGCTGGAAAAACTGGAAAATCTATAACATATGTAACCAGAAATGATTGGAAACTTGCAAAGGATCTTAGGAAGATTTTACAAGATACTAATCAGGTATTTGATTCTATAGTAGACCCCATTGGTGCCATTGTTATTTTCAAAATATAGTGATTCAATTTGAAGTGTAAGTCTATATCACGAACAGCATTTATATATCATATTTATATTCTAAAAAATATTTGAATGCATAACTAGTAATCTAAGCAGCAAATAACAAACCAAATTCATTTTTTATGAAAGACCAAAAAACATTTTTTTCTTATTCATGTAGTGTAAATTTGTGAATGTTATAGTACACAACCAAAAATATATTTTAAAAAATTGTTAAAATATGCTTTCACATATCTATTCTGTTGTATATATATACATTTGCTATTTTAAATAACTTGGTTTAATGTTATATTTTAATGTCTAGTCGTCTTCTATAATTTCTGCTTTTTATATGCATTTAAAATATTCAAATTTCCTTCAATAATTACTAAGCATAGGATAATTTTCATTTAATCTTGTAGGTAGTCCCAGAAGAAATAAATAGGATGTGTGATGCTTATGAACAGTTTTGCCGCCGCCGTCAGTTATCTGGAAGGCGTTAAAAAAAGATCTGATTCGTATAAATGATTAGTATAGAGTATCTCATTTGTTTTTAACCATTGATTAATATTTTTTTTATTTTTAAGTTCAATAGCTCATAATTTTAAATTTTTGCATGAAAATAGAGTTGAAATTAATAAACTTAATCAGAATGTAAACATGTTGAGTAATGAAAGTATAACTTTTTATAAGCTTTGCCGTTATGATGATTCAGTTGTTCAGCCAATATTCTCATCTCGGTTTTAATCATTTCATTGATTTTTTATTTGCAATTTCTGTCTTTTTTCCATATTTATTTTGCTTTACAATTTACAATTACATTTGTATCTATCTTCTACTTTTTCGTTGTGTTATTCCAACTTACTACTCTTATTATCTCCTTGTCTTCAAATTGATTCAATATGTTTTCTTCAATTATATTATTCTTTGTCTCAGTTTTGCTCTTAAAAATGTGAGAGTGTGAAAATGTGTGAATCTATTTTCTGAATTGGATGTTAGATTGAATGATGTTTATAACAAATTTATTTAATCATTCATTTTTTATGAACGACTTAACATAATATTGTACTTACCATATTAATAAAATAGATATATGTATGTTGGTAATATGTTTAATTAATTGTAATAACATTAACCCTTTGCATGGGAAATAGGCTAGAATCGTCCCTTTGATAATATGCTGAAATTTCGACTTTCAAAAACACATTTTCACAATTTTCATCATCATTTAGTTCAATACCATCATTCATCTTCTTCCATGCAATTGTCAACAGGAAAGTGCATTGTAAATAATATTCACCAATTCACAATAATGTTCATGAAATCAACTGAATTGAAATATTGTCCAATGTCAAATCATGTCATTTGCTCCTGGGGCAAAAAAGGGTATGACGTGTAAAATATTTTATTTGAAGTATTAAAAAATAAAGAACTTAAAATATTTACGTATTTTCGAGCATATATTAATCATTTAGTAATAGTCAATTCCCCAAGAAGAAGTTATCGTTTTCGCGATAAAATCCGATTTGCTAATTTCATGTTTTCTCGACGTTTCAAGCCATTTTGAGAACAAATTTGGAAAAAGTATGTGTGTGTGTGTATGAGCCGAGTTTTCTAAAAAACGGCTGAAACGATTTATAAAATTCAAAAGCCATTCGATGTATCTCGATGAGGATTGGCGCTTATCAACTTTGCAAATTGAAAGCTTTGAAAATTCGATTCGAGTAGTTTTTGCAAAAGATCGGCCGGGCCGTTTTCTTATAATTAACGGGTGAAAAAATATTTTTTTGGCGATGTTTATGAAACTTTTTTTGACGGTAGTTATCATGGTCTTAGAGACCATAATAAAATTTTAACACCCTACGACAAGTCGTTCAATTAAAAAAAATCATCAAAATTTAAAAAAATTAGCGTTTTTTTACGTTTGTTCAAATTAGGCATTTTACTTACAACTTTACTTTAGTATGGCGATAAAGTACCTGGTCTTAATAAACTTATTAAACCATTATAATCTTATGGAAACTAGTCCAATTACAAAAAAAATGAATTTTGAACATTTGCAATTGCTTTTAGAAAATACTCCGAGTTGAAGTAGAAACGTGTTCGATTTTCAATAATATGTAATATGACTCATAAATTAATTCAATTATTATTAATTAAGTCGATTATGTACACATATCGAGAAATTTATGTAACTTGCCTTAAGGCAAAATACCACTTACAACTATAGTGTTCATTCATATTAAATTGGTCACAGTAATAAATTTGTGTAATTGGTATATGCAGTATTTTTTTAATAATTGATATTTTTCAAAATAAATGTTTAATTCACTATTTGTCTGAGGTATCATTGAAAATCTGCCTAAATACTTTATTATTAGATCTTAACGTATCAAAGTAGAAAATTGTTTTTGCCTGAAAATCCGATTCACAAACTATGATTTCTTTGGATTTACACTGTTTTAGTAAAATTTCTTTGGTGTTATAATTAAAAAAATCCTTAATTACAAATTAAAAAGTTTAGAGTTTTAGAAAAAAGTGAGTTTTAAAATGCAAAAACCGTTGCATCAGTTACGAATCGTGCTGAATAGTCTATAATAAAGATCTGCCATGCCGTTTTATCGTAATTAAACTTTTATCGACATCACGTCACTAATAAACACAAATTACAATCATAATTATTATGTATTTATTTTTCATGCATAACCAAGTCAAATTTGTCATTTTTTTCGTTCAGTCGGCAGCGAAATTTTTTCAAAGAGCGAAATTTTTCCAAAGTGACATTCACGGTTTCAATAAAATCATGTTATGTAAACCTAGCCCGAAGGCATTGTGTGAACAATTATGAAAAGTATTTGGGCCCAAAATAAAACTGTTGCCAAACATTTAAACATTAATACCGTTTAATTTTAATTTAAATAATAATATAATTTAAATAAAACAATATTAGGGTGCCGCCGGGCTTAATGTATTAAAATATTAGTATTACGAATGATAATAACATAAGTAAATATGAAATATTTTATGATGAATTTTGTATAGCTGCTGTATATAATATCTTATTAATATGTTGTTTCTTTTCAGAGCTCGTGTACCGCCAAGTGTTTTTGGTTTTGGTATATAAGTTGTATCTTGATAGTTCAGTTTATTAGTGGTATTAAATCGATTTGTAAATATATAATAATGAACTAATAAAATAGTATCCAGTAATCTTATTCTTATGCTATTCAATATATGTTACACAATTTTATTTCAGCGGTATGCAAAGTAAGAAAATCTGCATTACGTATTTATTTCGTTCCGGGAGAAAATTCGGTGTGCGAAATGTTCGCTATGCGAAACGTGTTTTTCATACCAGTACATAAAAATAACATTAATTCGTTCTGTAGTTTGAAATGTAGTCATAGAAAATATTTAACACATAATTAAGACATTTATAAAAATATTACAGATTAACGAAATAATTATAAGTTATTAGTCGTACTGCTACATTTTGTACCCTTCTAGCTTCTGAATTTTTAAAGAAACTGTCGATAGTTTTTTTTCCCAACAAGTATATTTTCACAGCCAAGTATTTTTATTTTGTAACTTTTATTGGAAGAATTTTTTGAAGATTTGTAGAATTGGACTATAATTTTAAATTAATATGCACAATCATAAGCCACCGTATTATGGCTGCTGTTCGGTCTAATCATTAGAATTATCGTTTTTAATTGACATTTTGGATCAATATACAGATTTATTCGTCTTTCGGCTAAATGTGTATTAGACTGAGAGCCAGTGAACCTTTTGAATAACGGTCTTCCTGTAAGGCTGACAATTTTTGTACAGGTGATTCTTAACGTGCTAAGTACGGAAACGACGGTCTGGCAGGTTTTAGCCCTGCACATCATGGTCGTCCAGGCGTTTGAAAGTGTAAAAAACACCCGAAAATTAAACTAGTTTCTGTAAGGTTCAAAGTTTTATACGATGTAATTTATTCATTGAGAAGTTCGAAAATCAATCTGCCAGACCATTTCGACCTGCACAAGTATCTGCCAGACGAGGCGGAAAGTGAGCAAAAAATGCCCCAAAATAAACTTTGTCCTGTAAAGCTGAAATTTACATATGTGTTTATCTAAGCAATTCTAAAATGGTCTGTGCAATTGCCAGACCATTCTGGCTAGCATAAGCCCTTGCCAGACGAGGGTAAAAATGCTATGGCGGGAGGGCGAGTAATAGGCGTTGCGTGAAAACTTAGCATATATTCAAACCATATTATGAGAAATTACAAATTATGGTCAAAATAAATTGATAACCATTCTGATGATAGTCTGCCCATCTTCCGTATTCTTCTTCCCATTCTTTTCAGTCCTTCTATTTTACCTTCGACTACGTCGTGAAATAGGCACTCGTATTGCAGAACGGGTCCGATCCAGTTTCTTATTATTTTCAGGATTGTGCTCAGTAGAGTCATTTCTTTGCCCATTCTTCTCAGGACTTCTTCATTTGTTATGTTATCCGTTCACTTTTTCATTTGCCTCTCCAGCACCACATTCCAAAACTCTCCAGGTATTTCTTGTCGGTATTTCTCAGAAGCCATGTCTCTGATCCGTACAGAGCTATGCTCCAGATATAGAACTTCATCAGTCTCTTCCGCAAGTCGAGACTCAGTTTGCTCGTCCGTAGCGTTCTCTTCTTTGTGAAAGCCGGCTTGGCTTTTGCGATCCTTTCCCTGATTTCTCTCGTGCAGTATCCTTAGGGCTCATCTCTTTTGACTCTTTCACTTCAACGATTCTGCTCATCATGTTTCGTAGCTCGGTTTGATTTTTCGATATTACCACTAGATCATCTGCGTACTTTATAAAGATGGTGACATGCGCCATCCTTGCTGCATTCTTCTACCTATTTCAACGCTGTTTGTATCTTCCTGGTTCATTCAAACCTTCACTTTCTGTATCATATACAAACTCTGAATCAGCCTGAGATCTCTCCAATCGGCGTTAATAGATTTTAAAATTCCCATAAGCTGACTCTGTCAAAAGCTTTCTGCCCATCTATAAAACGTTGTTAACGTCGAGACATCTGTCTGACAATATCCTCAATATTCTAATAGCATCTCTGGTGCCTCTTTCTTTCCTGAAATCTAACTGGTCTTTGCTCAGTCGTCTAGTAAGGATTTTGCCAATACCGTCATCTCCCGTTGCTTTCTTTCTTCTCATAACATTTATTGCTTTTTCGACTTCAATTTTCAATATGCATGGTCCTTTTTTGTGTTTGTCCACCTATTTTTCTTCTAACTGATTTCAAATTTTATATAATTATAAGTTATGAGAAAAATCTTATATTTTGAGGTTGATGGGTGGGATGGATTGATGGGCTAAGCCCACCCAGCCCACACGGTTCCGACGCCACTGGACTCATGCAATGTGCACTATCTTATCATTAACATTCATGATTAGCAATTTTTTTTTAAATTAAACAACTTTACGTAAACTCAAATATATTTATTCTTAAATATTCCACACATACTTCAGCCAAATTTATTCTATTATTTATTCGCTTACTAACAAATTTACCGATTGGCACCTTAACCAAAACTATTTTGAAAGCAACAACTGTGATACTTCTCTGAAAAAAGAAAGTGTTTTGATTACTCGTCTCAATAATTTTACAACTACACTTATTGCTACAGCTAAAACATCAACTACCTATCCTTAACCATTTTCACGGTCACTCTGTACCCATGGGTATTAAAAATATCATTGCATAGAAAATAAAATTAAGGAAAATTACCTAGTGGTCTGCTGCAAAGAAGTATTCTTGCACCAACCCTATATTTTATTTACCTACTTCGGATTTTCGAATTTTGACTGATACAAGCGTAGTCATATTTGCTGATAATAGGTGCACCATCTCCGCAAATAAGGATTCAACAACACCATCAATAACCTTTAACATAATTTTGTAATAGCTGAAGCAAGGGTTTCATTGTCACATGCCCACGTGACCTTCACGGTGCGCAAACATTCTTGTCTTGCAGTTCAAATTAATAACATAGTTATTCCATCCAAGGAGTCTGCTAAATATTTCAGTGTCCATTTAGAGTCTAAATTTTAGACTGAAAACTCAATTAGATAAAAATAAAGCAGCAAATAGTTCAAATTTCCAGAAAAAAACAATTGGCTTCTAAACAGGAATTCAGAACTTTTCAGCACAGCGAAACAAAGCAATTTAAACATAATCCGACGCGCCCAAAATAAAATCCTGAGGCAAGAAATTAACACTTGATGTTACACGCTGACCGTTAATTTTTAAATCGTAGTTGCCACTTTCAATTACAAAAGTAGAATCGACGTCCAATTAAACGATTTAGCCAATAAATTGTATTCGGTAAGGCAGGCCACCAGACTAAAGCAAAAATTATTTACGGATTTTATTTAGATGCTTTTATATTATTATTTTTTCTTTAATATTGTAATATTTTTGTTTTAATTTTATTTTATACTCCTAGTAGATTCTCCATTGGGCGAATCTAATAATATCTGATCATAATGTTATCCCTTTTTTAAACATTGATAACAATTTCTGCCTATTGTTTCCATTAACAGATCGCAGAAAGAATGAATAATTAAAAAACTTGCCGTAAGCTTAATATTTTATAATATTATAAGCTTACAATATCGTATAAACAATATGCAAATAATTATCAAAAAATTTAACTATTAATTACCGAGAAACGTCCCGGCGGATCTTTCCTAAAACTAATCAGCATTAATCCCAACTAATACTTTCCGAACAGTTTTTGAATTGTTAAATTGCCAATTTTGGCTTATTGGCGAAAACGTGGATGAAGAATTTTACTCGCATCTACTAATTGTAAAAAAATGACTCGGGCAATCGTCGCAAAAAACTAATAAACGCGAGCACTTACCGAATGGCTTTTAAAATTTAAAATCGGTTTAGCCGTTTCAAAAAGATGTCGATAAAAGGTTAAAAATCGTCTCACAAACACACAAATACATATTTCTTTACAGTAGCGAGGCAACCTTCATTTACAAATGCGCACACATTTGCGTCATTAAAGTTTAGTCATGACGAGTATATTCGTCAATCACAGAACGAGTTTCTTTGAAAATATATTAGATGCAAAAAATGGATTTATTTTATTAAATTCAGAAGAAAATTTATTATAATAATTTACTTTTTTGCTCAAGCATATATTGCTAAAAATTAAAAACGCTAGAAATTCAATTAAATATCATATCTTCTATATATATAAAAATAAGTCGGGTTTTCCTTCCTGACGAAATAACTCCAGAACGCACGAACCGATTTCGACAATTTTGCATTCGTTGGAAAGGTCTCGGGCTCGGCAAGGTTTATAGCTAAGAAAATTAGTGGTGCATGGCATCGTGCCCTAATGCAAATTGCAGAAACTTCACGCACCGTAATTAAAAATTCGAGTAATGAAAATAATCAACAAATGTTTTAAATAATTTCAAATAGATTATCTACATATATATAAAAATAAGTCGGGTTTTCCTTCCTGACGATATAACTCCAGAACGCACAAACCGATTTCGACAATTTTGCATTCGTTGGAAAGGTCTCGGGGCTCCGCAATGTTTATAGCTAAGAAAATTAGTTGTGCATGGCATCGTGCCTTAATGCAAGCTGCTGGAACTTCACGCACCGTAATTAAAAATTCGAGTAATGACATTAGTGACAGAATTATGAGCAATTCTTGCCGCAAAGAATAATGATGTACACGCACTGAATTTCACCATTCAATAAAAAATTGCTGGCGATTTGGTGACATACCAATGATTCCGACTGGTCTTCCGTTTGACTTCAAACGAGGGCAATTTCCAGTTCGCCTTGCGTTCGCAATAACAAGTCTCAAGGCCAATCGCTTAGTGTTTGCGGGATAAATTTCAAATAGATTATTTAGAAAATCATTGTTTTTCACATGGGCAGTTATACGTTGCCTGTTCACGAACTGGAAAACCATCCGCTTTGTTTGTGTTAACGTCAGACCAAAAAACAAAAAATGTGGTTTATCAAAGAGCACTTCAATGAAACGGATAATTTGCGGATTCACTTTCATTTACTTAGAGAAGTTCAACTAAAAAACACTTCATTTTTGTAATCCGAAATAAATTCATTACTGTTGTATAATAAAATCAAATTTTTCCTTTTCAAATATAAAACAAACAAAAAATTTCTTCTTCTTTCTCACGAAACCATCTGGTGGCGAAACGGAGTTCGCCGGGTTTGCTAGTTATTTATATAAAAGTGAAACTCAAAGACTTTCCATGGAGCGATATTCAACGTAACACACAATGGTAACTTGCCAATGGAGTTTCTTGCACATTCATACTTTTTGGATAACATCTAAAGAATTTACATAGTATATAAATCAATTCTTGTGCAAACTGGTAAAGTTTCTCAACCAGTGTATCTGGGACTCATGATATCATTTTGAACAGTTATTGTTTTCTATCTTGAAATTTGAGAATATCTTTAGCGTTTCTCACGAAAATGATTTATACCCATGACAATAATATTCGTCAATTCATGAAATATTGCTACTTCTTTATGACGAGTCTAGCTACTTGTCAATCACAGTTAACTGGTTAATATTTATCATAGTTTCGGATATCTGAATGATAACTTGAAGTGTCGTATGGAAGACAAAAAAGTTAAAGTTGCTTATCGACAAGAAAGCAACAAAAATGAAAATTGGACGTGAGGCATATTCAAATTATGTATCTACTTCCTGTAAAACATACAAAATAGACAAAAGCACATTTAATTTTTTGCCTCAGCTTCGTTCAAGTGAATTTTGCATAGTTCAATCGACCAATTTTCTACATTTTCATCATGAATGCAATAATTAATTTATTAATAAATTCTAAAAATATAAATTTATTAATTAAGTCGATGCCAATATAAACCAAAAGGAAGGACAAAAAAATTACTTTTGCAAAATAAGATTATAATTAATAATAAAACCTAGAATTAATATCAATTCCTGATTTTACGCTTTATAGTTGTGATTGAATTGAAGTGAAAAAATCAATATAATATTTATATTTTTAATTGAATAATCAACTTTTCATCACACTTACACCCTTACAAAATTATTCGTACCTAATTTAGTTTATTATCTAAATAAATAAATTATTAAAATATTTAACATGAGTATTCATAACTAGAACATATTAACTTATAAATTATATGTAGAACTCTTATGTATTATATACAAACGCTTATTTTATACATACATATATATATATATATATATATATATATATATATATATATATATATATATATACATATATATATATATATATATATATATATATATATATATATGATAAAAATTGTTTCTTGGGCATCCATCCAATAATTAAAAAAACAGTTTTAATGCAAAATGTTTTAATTAAGAGAACATACGTTTCGGGTCCAGATTTGACCCATCTTCAGTGCATACAAATAAATTTAAAAAAAATATAACACCAAGAACAACACAAAAATGCAACGAAAAAATAAGTATGAAATAAAAAATTGAAAAAACATCAAGTTATGAAAATTTTTGAAAATTGTAAAAATTAAAATAAATAATATGTTTTATTGTAAAAAAGCTTATTCCAAAAACAACATCTTGTTAGTTTGGAGACAGAGTTACGTGTGTGAAGTTCACGAAGTTGTTCTTTGTGTTATATTTTTTTTAAAATTTATTTGTATGCACTGAAGGGGTGCACTGAAGGGGTATGGGTCAAATCTGGACCCGAAACGTATGTTCTCTTAATTAAAACATTTTGCATTAAAACTGTTTTTTTAATTATTGGATGGATGCCCAAGAAACAATTTTTATCATATTATTTCACCATCTGAAGAAAAACCTCTCGCTTTATATATATATATATAATTTTTAGATTTTTTTGTTCCACGTTGAGACATATTCTTGAGTGTTAATTTGCAGCCAATGGTCGAAATAAAAAAAACAATAAATAAAGAACTGTTTATTTATATAAAATATAAATTATAAATAAATAGTTCTTTATTTATTGTTTCTTTTATTTCGACGATTGACTGGAAATTAACACAATATATATATATATATATATATATATATTTATGTATATATACAGGGTGTCCCAGGCCTTTATGTCAGCCGAAACGAGGTGACCTTACCTGCCCTAAAAAACTTTAGAAAAAAATTCTTACGTTGTTTGGAAACTATGAAATTTTAAGTGCAACCTAGAGCTTTAGTGAAACTGTGGTCATTTTTTGGTTATAGTGGTTAATTTTTATTACTAATTTTGTTCATTTAAACTTTGGAACCGTAGGTCTTTATTTTTTACTCAAAATTGTTCAATAATACAATTATCAAGTATTTTATCATTTTACAATCCTGATCACGTTGGCGCATTTACGCCAACTTTTGACGAAACTTGTCTGCAACACTTCATTTTATTTTTTTAAAGAAAGTCCTAGTTTGATTGTGGTTCTAGAAATAATATTCACGGTTAGAACAAAATTAGCAAAAAATAACCAGAATAAGCGAAAAATGGTAATAATTTCACCAAAGCTCTAAATTGCAATTAATAGCTCATAAGTTCCAAAGAACGTAAAATATTTTTTTCTAATTTTTTTCAAGACTGTTAAGGTCAATACTATCACCCCGTTTCGGCTTGACGTCAAGGTCTTAGTCACCCTGAATATCCTATGAGAATAATTTTGAAATTATTGTAATTAGAGAGCCAACATATACACATGCTCAAAGTTATCATTAACATATTAGAAACTATTCTATATACGAGTCAACTACGTTTTAAAATAAATTATACACTTCCATATTAATTGCTTACTGAAAATTTAATAATATTCTATTTTCAAGACTTGAGTTCACTGGTTACATTAAATTATATACTTATATATTTGTAGGTACTTGGGAGTGATAGACATTTCCATCTGTTCAACTCTTAGTCTACTCTATCTGGTAATAATTCACATCGCGCTGATATATAATTCATATAATATAAAAAACATTTGTTATGAAATGCAACTTACACAGAGCGGGTCAAACCAAGGTCGTATTGCTTATAAACACTTCAGTGATTCAAAATTCATACTTAAATAATAAAATTTCAGATTAACCGACTAACAAGCGCGATAAACTTATGTAGTTCAAAACTATAAGTGTAGACCAGGTTGACCATTTCTTACTTAAATTTTAGTTACCTTTCTTTGCAAATGCACGTGCAATATGTTTATGCATACATGTATTTGTAGTCACCATGATTAGTTTGGTTTATATAATACCATCACAGGTGTTCAATATTAAAACTAGTTTTCTTTTAAAGTAAGGCACTTTTATCATAGCACCGCCACATTTAAACAAATTCATATCAGTATCCAATCCGAATATTGGTAATTATCCAAGGCCCATAACAAATTTTGGTATTTGATAAGTGAAATGTGGTATTGACATGATCACTGACATTCTGGAATAAACAATAAACAATATTATATTAAATATAATTTCTGAAATTTTATCATGTGAATAAATATTTTTAATTAAATATTATAACAATTTGAACTTTAATGCCCTGAACAAGAAAATAATTCCAATATTATGTTTTTCTAATAACGCTTATTTCAATATTCTAAAATCACAACTATATACTTAATTGTACTAAAAGAGGCAAATATGAAATTACCAAAAAATATGTAAAATAAGTATGTGGTAACTATATTTAAAATATAGTTAAAAGATGCCTTTATGTGTGTATAAATTTTTGTGTCGATACATTTAATAGTTTTCACATGAAAAACTCTAGAAAAGTGGCTTTTTTCAGCCGATTAAGTGTATATAACCCCTTGAAATCTTTCATCAAAATGTTAGGACATTTTGAACTTCAATTAAATTCATATTATATAATATGTTGTTAATTTTTATTTGGAAAAATAGTATGCCCTGTAATTCTATAAAATTACAAATACGATTCATGTTTTCAACATAAATTTATTTGTATTTTTTAAGATCTGATCAAAATTGAATTTTGTTTATCAATATGCAAGGAAAAATAAATATATAAATTAATACACAAATATGTTTTAAAACTAAATATGAACTTTGCCTTCACCATTTCGAATCAAATTAAATGAACAAATAATTAACCAGTTAACTGTGATTGGCCAGTATACTCGTAATGGAGAGTGGCAGAATTTTGTGTATTGACGAGTATACTTGTCACGCGTGTAAATCTAGCAATTGACTATTTAGATTGGATTTTAAAAAAAATCATTCTCAAATGTCAAGATATTTAGAATATCTTGAGCCTACACTGGTATAAAATAAATATACAACTATGTATTTTATACCGGCGTAGGCTCAAGATATAACATTTTACTTTCAAACAACATTTTGCCTCGATTCTGGCGACACAAAACTGTGCGCACAGTTTAATGAGCGCGTCACGATTAACTGGTTAAAAAAGCACTTAAAATATAAAATATAAGACTAAGATTAATTTACAAAAATTACTCACCTTAATCATAATGAAAAAATCTGAATTCTTGTGTAAATTCATAAGATTTACATGGCAAGTTCCGGTAACGATCTCATTTATAAATTTCTACCACCAAGACCACTCATCGCTTGTAGTAGTAGTTCTATCACCAGAGGAATGCATAGTGCAAATATTTACATAAGCGTGAATGGGTTAGAATATTATTGTAACATTTAAACATTATTTAACTACTATTAATTAAAATAATAAATATTCTAATAAACTTATACTACCCTTACACTTATATTTCCAAACCATAGCTGATGTTATATTTACATAAATTAATTATTCATGCAAAATCAAATACATTTTATTTAGTAACTAAAACAGTATAATTCGCAATGATTATGTACGAATTATTTAAAAACATGTAATTTTAACTTATCTCTAATCGTGAGCACAGTAATACAAAATGGAAAATTTCGAGACGATTTTGAGGAAAGTGAAGTTTCATTGAAATTAGGGTAGAGCATAAGGGTCCGCGGGTAAAAAGATCCACCACCGATATCTCAAAAACCAGAAAAGTTAAAAATTCTTTAACAACAATATTTGAAAGTAGACGGAAAAGGATGTAAAGATGTATGCCTTCGCCTTGATTCTTGATGTTGGTTTGGTTTTCACAATATTGCTCAAAGTCAAATTGTACCCGCCCTACCCTATATCAAAATTCATATACATGAACTTAACAATGAATTAGATCGGGCAAAAGAATCACAGCAAAATAGTCAGATAGAAAAAAAACAGAAAAAATACTAGCAGCTATAAATATCTTTGAATTCCTATATCTCTTAAAGATATTTTAATGTTCACATACATTTGAACAACTAATTCTCAAAATAAAAACAAATTGTTCTTGTTGCATTGTTCTTAAACAAGATAAATAATAATGATCATGAAATTGACCTTTTTTTTTTATCATTTAAATATTAAGAATTACTTGATATAAGTACTATGCATTAAATTATTTATTATATAATATGGATATCGTTCGCCTATCAAATTTTTTGCGAATAATTTCAACGGTTTCACATACTCTATAGTAATAGAAAATTAGGCTAGAATTTATCGATATGGCACATATTATAGATATGAAAAGTGTACTCACGATGCCGAAAATCCACGATAAATCCAATCCCTCCAGCCGCCGGAGCTTCCAGCTACAACACCGCCTGAGTTACCAGCTATACGCGATTCCACATCAGTACACAGTGCTCGCCTATCAGAGAAAGCACACAACAATTTCAATTACGTAGAACTTTTTTTATTATATTTATTATGATGCTGTACATAACTAGTGGTGCAACATCGTGCCTTAAGGCAAATTTCTGGAACTTCCCGTACCAAAAATTAAATTTTTTAAAAAATATTAATTTTTTTTTCTACTTAAAAAAATAATTTTTTGAGATATTTAAAGTTTATGAAAAAAATTGACTTAAAAAAAAACTTTGTAATTTTTTTTATATTCTGAAATATTTTGGAAATTTTGAATTTTTTTTTGAAGCAATGTTACGGAACTCATAGAAATGTAAACTAAATTTATACGTATTCTTAAAATCTCCAGAAAATATCTGATATTTTGATGTGCATGTGTCTAATGATCATTTTTGACCGCCAATTTTTTTACTTTTTTTACTAGATTTGCCTTCCCAAAAATTAAATCAGTTCTTCATCTTGTCAATGTTTTTTGAATTATTAAAATCGGACGCCCCGTTCTCTTAAAAACGGAGTTACCGTTTTTGGCGCTTTTTAACTGTATCTTCGAAACGACTAGACTGCCAAAAACTAATCATCTCGTCTCCTTATCTTAAATCATTGAAGTCGGTTTAACCGTGTTCTCGAAATCGTCGATAAAAGTTTGTATCCGAACACACACACACACACACACATACATCCATATTTTCATTTTCGATTTTTTTGCGATCACTATAACTTACCTCACGGGAAGTTAAAAAAAACTGCCGATATTGAAAAAATACATTGTGCGTGTTTGTTAAAACTTATCGACCAATAAACCCGTATTTCCAAAACGGCTGGACCCGTCTTTGCCAAAAACTAATCACCACTTCTCCACATCATTACGAATTGAATGTTTTTTAAATACTCAAATCAGATGCTCTGCTCTTTCATAAACTTAATTTTCATTTTCTGCACTCTTTGCTTCGATCTCCAAAATGGCTGGACCGACCAATTGCAAAAACTAATTAGCACTAATCCCCATAAGTAGTAATAAAATGCTTTTTGACTAATTCAAATCAGTTGAGCGGTGCTCCCGAAAACGACGACAAAAACTTGTAGCTGCACATACATACATACACACACATCCATTTTTTTCAATTTCGACTTTTGGACAATTACTATAAGTTTCCCTACGGGAAGTTAATTAATAAATAATTTGAATCTAATATGAAATATACCTGTCATGGGATCTTCCTGATTTTGCATCACAAAGTACTCTCGTTCTGCATGCAGTATCACATTGAGGTCTAACTGGAGAGTTTTTCCAATAATTCCTATTAAAACGGCAAATAAATAAAATAACTAATAAAGTCTTTCGCATTACTTGCAGATTTTTCACATATTTATTTATAATTACTTGTAGTAACTGTCAAATAGCGTCTGATCAGCTGCCAATTTGGCAACCAGTTCATCCCAGTCCTTCGGCCTTAGTGCTTGCATATCGTAAGCAGATCTGGCTGAATATAACTTGTACCAAATAGGATAATCATATAAATTGGCTTCTTTTAAATTCATTATCCATGATTCATGATCTACGACAGTCTTCATACAAACATGAAAAATACATCATTACGTCAGTAATCATAAGTAAGAAAACATTAAGATATCAAATGGGATGAAAAAACATTGAAATGATTCACTTTGAGTGGTCTGGTAAAAATGATGTTAAATTTTTTCATAATCAAGGTTTCCAATAATATATCTGATACACTGATATGATGATACTGATACTTCAAAAATATCAAAAAATTTAATTACCAAACTCATCAAACGTTTTGGAAAAGACATCGTTATTAGCATAAAATTAAATTTAATTTATAGAAGAGCAAACCAAGTTATTACATTGCAAATAAAATTACTCACTCTAGTTGTATCGTCGTGATCACCATCCACATAATATATTCTGTATCCGGGATTTAAATCATAATATGGTGAAACAGATGGTCCAACGTAGGCGACACTAACAGCTCGCGCTAAAATTCGATAAAAATTATTTGTAAGAATTCTTCTTCCCTAAATTCAATATGTTGCTCCTATTGCATACTCACACAAATCTTTAGGGTCATAAAAAACTTCAAATTCATCAAAATGAGTATGACCAAAAAATTGCGCAGTTATTGTGTGCTCGTATCTCGCGATGATTTTGTAATAATTTCTACTCCACACTTTCAAGCAGTCAGCATGGCCCGGTGGGATATGACCTGTTTGAAAATTTATTATAATAATTTATTGAAGCACAAGGTGGATTATTGTGTTTTAATTCAAGTTCTCACCAATGATGTGTACCTTCTCGCCCGAGAATTCGGCAGATTGTAACTCATAGATGAACCATTGTAGTTCTGTGGCTGGATCAGTAGAATTTAGAAGTAACCACCTAATGTAAATGATGCAAAATACTTTATATATATATATATATATATATATATATATATATATATATAATATTTACATGAGTTAGAAGATACAATTTTTTATGTTATGTTAAGTTATGTTAGTCACCGATTTTGAAAACACCATTTCGAGAAAATTTTAACGCGTTTTTCTCGAAATGGTGTTTTCAAAATCGGTGATCAACATAACTCAAAAATGGCTAATCCGATTAGATCAAAATTTTAACAGAATCTTTTTAAATATATTTTTTTGTGATTAATCGAAGATTTTTCCTATTCGATAAATATTTTGGTTTTTATGAACAATTTAAGATCGGCTAAAAACCGATTACTTTTGAAAAACAGTCATTTTATCAACAATTATTATTTTGCTCATTGCTCCGATTAATTGCTAGGTTTATCATTTCTTTATTGAAATCTTTTTCGTTTTTTACTTTCGGATGATTTTCTTCAGAGATAGAGTAGTCACCGCAAAACGTGCTTTTCGAGAGGTGCTCTCGCAGATCTGCTATTACTTTTTTTCTAATAAATATTTTTACCTATAGTTAGAAGATACCATTTTTTTAGACATTTTATATACCAAAGATTTATTAACAAAACTAGCGCAAATCAAGACTAATTTACTGCTAGGTTCTGTAGGAACGTACTGACCTAAATAAAACATATATTGTAATATAAATAATGTAATGCTAATGTCTAACAATAAGTAGATACATACATTTTCAATAAAGTACTAAAGTACTTATTCATTGTAGTATTTTCTTTTGTAGCGTATGTATTGTGGCGTATAGTATATTATGAAAATATACTATATGAGTATTCAAGTAAAATTTCGACACTTTAATCGTAAAAGATCACAAAGTAATCATAATTATCCTGTACTTCAAACGTAAGTGATTTTTAATTTCAAGTTACATTTATTTAGAGTAATAAATAAATATTGTATAAATTTCAATGTTAAAATATAAGAAACGTCCACTTGAACGTGCAAATCTCATGTTTATTTATTTATGGTGCAGATGTACACAAATACGAAACGACAACCATGAAGATACATGTTACCTCTTATGCACGGAACTTTTTCAAAATATATTTATACATAATATAAATAAATATTTGAAATATATTCATACATAATATACATAATATAAATAATATTTATACATAATATAAATATAATTAGCTTCTAGTAATTCATTTTTAACGTTGGTAACTTTATTTTGAAAAATCATATATTTATTACATCGAATGAAACGAAAAGTGTATAAAGGATGTAAATTCTAAATATAGAAAATAGAGTAACTGAAGTCAATAATTCGCACGATAACGAAGGCTAAATATTCGATCTTACAATAAAAACTATCGTTTTACATCAACATACCAATTCTTGTTGTTGCAATAGTTCATGTTAAGAGAAATCACACGGAAACCAGGTCGAACAAGAACTGAATAGAAGGCGCCGCGACGTACGGTATGTGAAACGCTCGCAGGAAGCCACCGGCGCCACTGGGCGTCTAGTTCGTCGTAAAGCCAGGCGATCGCCGAGTCCCGCTGTCGCACATACGGAGGTGGAAAGCTGCGGAAAAGAAAGAAACATACCTTCAATATCAAGTCTTATGAACTCATTTGTTAAATACAACATATTACATGTTAGTGAGGAACAATGGAAATTAAATGGTGCTGAAAAGTTTTTCTCTAATCGATTAATGTGTAAAAGAATACAAAAGGCATCGTACTAGTATACAGTCAACCCTCGGTTTACACGGCACTGTGGCTACAAGGTTCCCATACTACGCGGAGCTAAAAATCCGGCATCCCTCCGACTACACGGACTTCCTATTACATGGTTTTTGTTCAACAGCCCATAAGTTTCTTGCGCAATCTATGAGTGATTATAGGAACTTGATATCAAAAGGCTATTAATGTAAGTTTTGTTATCGACTTTTATCTTTTAAACATGCCTGATTATATAATAGTTGTCTAAAAACACCTTTGAGCTGACTACTGCGTCGCGCTAATTTTTGAATAAGATGTCTATGTCATACATGTAATTTAGTCCGTATTACTCCTACTTCAAGTTGTATTCCTTGGTCTCTATACAGCACGATAAAAATGGTGCGATTTGTACTAACTCTGAGTCTCTCATAACTCGGTTCCCATACTACACTATATAAGGTTCCATAGCACGCACTACGAATTAGCCTGAATTGTATGTTAAATACGAGTTTTTTATAGCACGGTCCCCATACTGCACGGTACGCACTTGCCGCGTAAAGCGAGGGTTTACTGTATCACACTTAACCAGATAACGGTAACTGACCAGTATTACTCGTCATTAAGATGTGGTACAATTTTGTGTATTGACTAATATACTCGCCACGCGTATAAATTTTTCACCATTGACTAGATCATAAATTTTAAATGAGAAAAAACTAAAAATATCTTCAAATTTCAAGATATTTAAAACATTTTGAAGCTTCGCCAGTATAAAGTAAATAGTTGTAAGTGGAATTTTACCTCAAAACAATATTTTACCTCGTTTCTGACGACATAAATTTGTGCGCATAGTTCGCTAAGAGATATCCCAGTCAAATTAGAATTTAAGTTAATAATTCGCATAGAGCTGAAAATTAGCGCAAATGTTAAATAGGCGATTATAAATTAAATGGAAAAGTTCATATCGATCCGACCTCGGCAATTTTTTTTATTCAGGGTTTCAATAGAAAATTGTGGTTTTTCCCATTTTCCGCGTAAACTATAACTATCAACAATTTTTGGCTCTATGCGAATTATTGTTAACTTACGGTTTTTTTGCTGGGGTAAGAACTGATTATTTGTTAATACAAAATGCATACACTCCTTGATCATTGTCATGTAACTCATATTTTCATTAATAAGAACAAAGAAAGTTCGCATTGGAGATTTTTAAAGGCATATCATTTGATATCTATGAAAATATCTAAAGTAGCTATCTAAAGTAGTAGATATAAGTAAAAACTCATTTAAAAAGTTACCTATGATACGCACGTTTTGAGATTCGACAATTTTTTGCAATTGTCTAATTAAATTCATACGAATATAAATTTTATTCAAATATATTAATTTAACCTGTTTACTGGAGCTGATTCGTGATTTCCTAGTGCGGGAAATATAGGAATTCCGGGAAATACATCTGACATCTGCTTAACAGTTTCTTTGAGAATTTTCAGATTTTCTTCTCTGGTCTGATTCCAGACATCATGGGGCGGCAAATCTCCTGTCCACAAAATATAATCGATATCCTAAAAAAACAAATTTACACAATATTATTTATATGACTATCAATTATTAGTTGAATTAGTTTTATGGCGATATGTTATGAATATCTATTTACTAAAATAGATATCATGTTCTAATAATAATACACAATTGTAAAAATTTCAAGATATGGTAAAATTCGTTAAATGTAGTATCTGCTTCATTAATCCATTTTAGTCATAATAAAATTAAAGTAGCGAACTTGAGAAATTCGAGCCGAAGACTGTATAAAAGATCACTAACATTTACTTTACATTTTACAACTAAAAATATTTCTTTACTGCAGTATTTGCAAAAATTAATATTAAAAAATTGCACAAGCAAATCGTTCCAAACGCATTCCGAAGTATATTTTAGACTTATCTATATGAGTGCTTTGTAATATTACATTATTCAAATTCATTTTAGTAAATTATAAAATTTAAATGTTGGTTTTGTATTAAGTTAATAATAATTATATCAGAAGAACAGCTACCATAATAGGTGATATGAAAATGGTAATAATAACAATAATAATGGGCATCGCCGTTTTTAAGCGATTGTTGAATTAAATATTTTGTGATGCTATAAATGAATGTTTTCAAAATACGCCGGGCATTGTTAATTATAAGATAAATTTATCATGTACATATTAATTGAAGCATTTATATTTTCGTAAGAAACATATTGAACAATCATTAATAACAATGTTATTTGAAATTTTTTATTTCCCGTTAAATTGAACAGTTATTGACATATACTCGAACACGCTAGGTTATAAGTGCCTAGTATCACGATTCTATGTATACTGATTTGTAAATTTAAAATATAACATAAAAATTGTCAATTTTAAGAACTCTTTCTAGAAGGTGCAGCTTACAAAAATAAAATATTACACCCAAATAGACGGAATTTAGTATTTCCCTATAATTAAGGTGACGTATGCAGCACATTCCCCGATTTTCCCCTTGTGTCCCGAGTTTTTCTAAATGCCCGGATTTAGATTTTTTGTCCTGGATTGTCCCGGGTTTTTTAAAAGTAACAGCTTAAATTGAATCTTATCTGAAAACTAGTGAAGCGCATAGCATCGTGCCTCAAGGCAAATTGCTGGAACTTCCCGTATCAAAAATTATTATTTTTTTAAAAACGATTAACATTTTTGAAAAAAATTAGATTTTTGAGAAACTATAAATTTGACAAAAAATTATTTTTTTTTGAAAAAAAAACGAATAAAAAATTTTCTTTATTTTGACATATTTTGGAAATTCTGAACTTTTTTTCAAAGCAAACGTACTGCTTTAACAGCATAGAGACGAAATGTCAAAGCGCGTAAGCGCCGCGTCGCCGTCTAACAGATAAACATTGGTACGGAGCCGATAGGAATGTAAACAAAATTTATACTTAATGTTAAAATCTCTATAAAATATCTGATAATTTTATGTGCATATGTCTAATAATCATTTTTGATCGCCAAATGGCTTTTTTTTTTTCTTTTTTCATTAGATCTCCGAAACCGCTAGACTTGCACTCATGAAAATTTGATCAAATCTTCATCTTGTCAATACAAGTAAAATGTTTTTTGAATTATTAAAATCGGACGCTCCGTTCTCTTAAAAACTGAGTTACCATTTTTGGCACTTTTTGCCCCGTATCTTCGGAATGGCTAAACCTGCCTTCGCCAAAAATATTGTTATTGTGATAAGCACGTCTCCTTCTCAATACGAATCTAATGTTTTTTGAATTATTCAAATCGGTTGATCGATGTTCCCGAAATCGTCGACGAAAATTTGTATCCGCATACACACACACGCACACACACACACATACATCCATTTTTTCTAAGGTATGCCAAAATATTCAGAAACATTTGAAACTTAAAGATATATAAAAATTTTCATGTTCGATTTTTTTGCGATTACTATAACTTGCCCTACGGAAAGTTAAATATATATACTACGAGTATGCATGTATAAAACAATATTTATGAATGCGATAATTGCCGAATGCAAAATTACAAAAGTAAGTTAAAAAAGCCCATCACGTTTTTAATTTTAAACTCTCATTTTCATTAGACTAACCTGATGCGTTTCCGTAATGTGTTTCAGCATATGATCAACCGTTCTTTTCGGCGTATCGCACTTTCGGTAATCGCCCCATCGACCAGCGCCTCCGCCGGGTGTCAGCGACGGCCCATTGGTTAGACGGCAACAGAGCGGCTCGTTGCAATCGGCATTTGAACCTTTATAAATAATTAAAGAATTTATTTATCAAAAATAATAATGCTGATTCATTAAATTTAACCCTTTCGCTACGTGCGGTGTCAATACGCCCATCCGCTTGACGACCTGATTTGTCTATCGCCTATAAATGACATTCAGAGTTTAAGCTTTTGATTCAAAATTTATCACTTTCTCAAAATTATTAAAATTGTAATTTTTAGCTTTTCAGAAGTATTATTGATAATGATTGGAAAATTTTAAAATATTTTGTATAATAAATATTTGGGCGGCTTGTTAGCTCGTACAGCAGTGTCATTGCTGCGGTCAAAGCAGTAGTTCGCACTGGTGTAACGTACAATAAGAATCCTTTTCATTAATATATTTTATGAAAACAATTATTTTCACGATATAACGTATCCGTTATAATTCATCATCATTGCATATGGATAAATATTCTACTAAACAATTGGTGCATGGCACCGTGCCTTAAGGCAAACTGCTACAACATCTCATACCGAAAATTAAATTTTTTAAAAAAGCTTTAATTTTTTTTGAGAAAATTTGATATTTTTGAAAAGTTTTGTTCATATTTTTTCATAACTTTTTGAAAATTTAGAACTTTTTTTTTCGAAGCAATTGTGCTGCGTAAAGAAGAAATATTGAAGCGCGTTTGATGTGCATATGTGTAATAATCTTTCTTGACTGCCAAATTGCAATTTCTTTTACATTTTTATTGGATCTCCGAAACCGCTAGACCCATCTTCACCAGTCGTTCACTTCATCAATACAAGTAAAATATTTTTCGAATCATTCAAATCGGACGCTCCGTTCTGACAAAAACTGAACTACCATTTTTGGCACTTTTTTCCCCGTATCTCCAGCAACGAAATCAGCATGTCTCCTTATCAATAGGAATCGAGTATTTTTTGAATCATTCAAATCGGTTGATTTGTGTTCTCGGAATCATCAACGAAAAATTGTATCCGCACATACATACACACACACATACATCAATTTTTTCTAAAGGATGACAAAATGTTCAGAAACCTCTAAAAAGTAAAGATATATAAAAATTTTCATTCTCGACTTTTTTGCGATTACTATCATTTACTCTAAGGGGCGTTAATAATAAACAAGTATTTTTATTTTAAGAACCTTGTTTATAAAAATGATCATTTTCTGAGTTGACACGTAGTTTTTTTATAAGAATTATAATTAAAACTTGACTACAAAATTATTTATCAACTATTTGTTTAATTTTTATACTTTTTAACTTCCCGTAGGGTAAGTTAAAAAGTATAAGTTAATAAAGTATAAATAAAGTTATAGTAATCGCAAAAAAATCGAAAATGAAAATTTTTTGCATTTCTCGACGTTTCAAAGGTTTCTGAATATTTTGGCATACCTTAGAAAAAATGGATGTATGTGTGTGTGTGTGTGTGTGTGTGTGCGTGTGTGTATGTATGTGCGGATACAAATTTTCGTCGACGATTTCGGGAACACCGATCAACCGATTTGAATAATTCAAAAACATTCGATTCGTATTGATAAGGAGACGTGCTGATTAGTTTTTTTGGCAAAGTCAGGTCTAGCTGTTCCGAAGATCGCAAAAAAATCGAAAATGAAAATTTTTGCATTTCTCGACGTTTCAAAGGTTTCTGAATATTTTGGCATACCTTAGAAAAAATGGATGTATGTTGTGTGTGTGTGTGTGGTGTGGCGTGTGTGTATGTATGTGTGCGGATACAAATTTTCGTCGACGATTTCGGGAACACCGATCAACCGATTTGAATAATTCAAAAAACATTCGATTCGTATTGATAAGGAGACGTGCTGATTAGTTTTTGGCAAAGTCAGGTCTAGCTGTTCCGAAGATACGGGGCAAAAAGTGCCGAAAACGGTAACTCAGTTTTTAAGAGAACGGAGCGTCCGATTTAATAATTCAAAAACATTTTACTTGTATTGACAAGGTGAAGAACCGATCAAATTTTCATAAAGGCAGATCTAGCGGTTTCGGAGATCTAATGAAAAAAGTAAAAAAAAATGCCATTTGGCGGTCAAAAATGATCATTAGACATATGCACATCAAATTATCAGATATTTCATAGAGATTTTAACAATAAGTATAATTTTGGTTTACATTCCTATGGGTTCCGTACCAATGTTTACGCGTTAGACGTCGATGCGGCGCTTACGCGGTTTGATATTTCATTTTTATGCAGTTAAAGTAGTACGATTGCTTTGAAAAAAATTTTAGATCTTTCAAAATATGTCAAAATAAAGAAAACATTTTTTTTCAAAAAAAAAAATTAGAAAAAATTTTTTTAAAAAAAAAAAGTAATTTTATGTCTAATTATTTGTCAAAAATCTTATTTTTTCGAAGTAAATTTTTTTCAAAAATGTCAATCGTTTTTAAAAAAATAATAATTTTTGGTACGGGAAGTACCAGCAATTTGCCTTAAGGCACGATGCCTTAATTGCCTTAAGACAGAATTCCACTTACAGCTAGTTAATTTTATATTAAATGCCTGAACGTTTTTATATATTATTAAGTAGAAACATGATAAAGAAACAAAACAACGACAATTCATATTTCGAAGTTATGGAATAAATATCGAGCTTATAAATTATTATAAAATTATTAGAAGATATATTTCTCATAATCTTACCTAGTGAACAAAATGTCTTAAATTTTTATAAAAGTTAATATCTAAACCTTGCTAATACTCAGATTTAAAGGAATTCTAACCGTAAATCATATAGTATTATCAGAATAAGATACATAATAAAAATTCGAAAACCACTTATCATTATCAGTAAAAATCATGCAAATGTACATGCAGCATAATTCTCTTATTATTTAGCGCTGCATTGAAACTAAAATAATTCATAATTATTAAGTTAAACAATTATTAACCTTTTATGTTTCCTGATAATTGTTATTAGAAATAATCGCGTGTCACTTAAATAATTATTTTCACACTTGTGAATGCATAATGCTCGCTAATGCACAGGAAATAATATGGCAGAAAAATAATCGATCATCATTCATTCTGTTAATTATAAATTAAAAATATTATATAATAAATATGTACATACAAAGATCAATAGATCGTTATCGAAGAAAAACTATTTAATATTCAAATAAAATGAGCTTTTAAATTATGTGTTGCCATATAATTAAAAAGGAAAGTAAAATATTCATACTAGGTTATTCAAACAAGTATTACAACTAGCAACATAACTGGTACATTTACGATGATAAAATTGAATAATTTTTTCCAAAATTATTTGCTTTATAATTGCAACCAATTTTGTCTAAACTTATTTTGCTGTAATAAATTCAATAATAGATCCTTGTCAAAAATTGAAAATTCGTAGCTCTTTTACTATTAAAGAACTACTGGTTTGCCCCGAGGATTAGTGATTAGAGATACGGGAATTAATTCACAGGTACCTCCATGTACAATACCCGCCTCAGGCAGTCCGATGTCGAGCAGTAGTGACATCGGTTTTCATTTGGAAACATACACAATGTTTCCCAGTAAAAAATAGCTCAACAATAACAAACTCGTCACTACTACAGAAATTGTATTATTATTGTAATTGCAATTCATCCCATAAAGAGAGGACATCTGTTTGTATAGCCACCTACAGAACTGACGTAGTCAGTTAAGTCAAATCAATACAACACTTTATAGGACCCTTAAATATTAATCACAACTCAAATTACATAAAAAATAAAAAATATATAAATATATAGAATTACTAACCTTCAGCATAATAGGGATCGTAATGCGTATCTGATATATGAAGAACCTTAAAAGCGGGTGCACCAGGTTTTGGTATTTGCTGATTAGCATCTGCCTGCATTGAAACAAATGAATTAATTATTAAAAATATAATAAACAATTTTAATATTTATAGATAGTTTATAAACAACATAAACATCTAAAGAGACAAATAAATGAAAGTAAAATATTGATCTTCATAATACCCATACAAAAAGTTGATGGTAACATTCGTACTATTGTCACCATTAACGTGATGCTATATGCTATTATGAAAATAATATAAGTTTTTAAGCAAATGTTGAAAATATTTTCAATGTTATTTTTCTAAAATGAGTTGTTAGACATAGGTATCTTGGAGCTATTCTCGTCTCGTTACAAGGCAGAAACCGTACTCTACAGTGTACTCTACACTTACAGCACTACGGAATTATATTTTCGTGAATAAAGTAAGATTCTTATATAATAGTTATATACAGTAGTGTTTAGAGTCGTCGAAGAGCAATCCCTATACATGCCAACAAGTAATACAATCGTCAAAGCACTTTTTCAAAGCCTTTAAAAGGATCTCCGTCAGCTTCTTCAGCGGTTTTTCCTTAGTGGGTCTATAGACCCAAAGCGGTGTCTACCAATAGGTAATTTAAGTTCTGGGAAAAGAAATAATGTACAAAGATAGATCTAGTAAATACGGTGGTTGTCTCATGATATTTCAAGTGTTTTTCGCCAAAAAAGCGTTCATAATATGGGATTATGCTCGTCTAAGTCGACATCCAAACCAATTAGCGTGTGACCTGCTCAAGTCTTTACCGCCAAAGCGTCTCAAAAACAGAATCTGCAATGATTTACTACATCAAAACATATCAAATCCTTCTCACGCTGTCAAATAAAATATACCTGTAAAGTAGCTGAATATACTGTGTGTATAGTTTGCTATGTACAATAAAACATAAAAATAAAATAAAAACTAGTGGGGTCGTGCATCGTGCCTTCAGGCAAATTGCTGGAACCTCCCGTACCGTAACGAAATATTCGAGGAATATTAAATGTTTTCAAATAGATTATTATGAATATTGTAACATTGTTTAATATTTATAAGAATTATGTAAACTGAGTTGCAAAGTTGAAATTATTTGTTTAAAGTATATTAGAACTATAGTCAGAATTAAAAATAAAATCTTAATTATTTGCGATATACAAAAATTTTTTTTTTGGTAAAAAAAAATTGAAAGCAAAAGTTGAAATAAAATTTTTTTTTTCCAAAATCAATTATTTTGTTAAGACAAGCAGAAAGTTCTTTGAGTCATTTAAATCGGACGCTTAGTTCTTTCAAAAACTGCCATTGAGCTCCGTATCTCCGTAACGGCTGGACCTGCCTTTACCAAAAACTAATCAGCACATCTCTCTATCAATTGGAATCGAATGTTTTTTGAACCATTTAAATCGGTTGATCCGTGCGCCTGAAAACGTGACCGAAAAACTGTATCCATACATACACACACACACACACAGATCAATTTTTTCTGAGGTATGCCAAAATGCTCAGAAACCTTCAAAACGTCGAGAAATGTAAATAATTTCAATTTCGATTTTCGGCCCATTACAATAACTTACCCTACGGGAAGTTAATAATATGGAATTTATGGGAAGAAAGTTCAACACTCGTGGAACATGTCGAACAGCAAAGCGTCCCATGACCAACTTGATATGAATTGACTCGTTAGATACGTTGAGGTCAAAAACTGACTTCCTTGAGCCTAAATGGCGATTTACCAGCACAATTTTCTTGACTGAGGTAACGTTTTCATTCGACTTCTCGGCGCTCTGCCAATGACTAACACAACTCATAAGCCACAATTTTTGATAAAGTAGACCTGCCATAGGCTTTATGTATAGTATACATACAATATGCATTATGTTCGAAACATAAAACTTAAGACAAAGCCTTTACTCGATTATTTTGTTTCTTGTGAAAATGCCCAATTACCTATGCTTGTAGTAAACCGACGTAATCAAATGCAAATAACAAGATAATTAACGGATGACGATCAAACTTTGCACCAATATTAAGGACATTTCGGCAAAAAAACTTTACCTATTTATGACAGCCTTTTTTTAAATGAGCCTGTATGTAGTTTAAATTAACATTGATTTCTATATAAAAACAAATAACATAGTACTATAGGGCGCAAAGTTGTAACGAAATTTGTATTCGGCAAATCGGAAAATTTTGAGTATTACTAGTTACGTTTTATTTATTAGAAACTTTTTTATTTTATGAAATTTATAAGAAATACAAATTTAAATGCAGATTTTAGAATGACCGTATAATTTACCACGTGATACATGTGTCCACTTATAAATTAATATGTATATACAATTAGTATGTTTATATTCACATATATCAAGTATGAATACATATTGCTTCTTATTCATAATTTTATGGCGTGATTCATTTTGTTATTGCTTAAATCGACCTAAATGGAAATAATTGCAGATAAATGTTTCATCTGAAATGCGCTTCGTCAGTCGTAATTAGTCCAAATTGATTTTATTGCAGCCATCATTTGCAATTAAGTTCGCTTTATTATGGCAAGTACTACGATGCACGATTCACCATCGGAAGAATTTTAAAAAACAAACAACATATTTAGGTGCGAAAACTGAGTATTTATAGAAGTGATAATATGAGAGAAAGAAAACGTATAAATCATACATATGATATTTGGAAAAGTTTCTGAAGATTCTTTGAACTTCTTACTCTGAAGAAGAGTAAAGAAGAGGATATAACATAAGAGATAATTATAAATAAAATATTAAATAATTTTGTGACAATGAGATTTTTAATAGAATAGTAACTAAACGTTATTTAGTAATTTTTTTGGTAATATATGAACCAAAACCTACAAAATCGTTATATTATTATATTTATTCACTATTTGAAATATTGTATATCCAAAATATTTAAGCTATTCAAGAAGGAGTAGATACTTCTCTACCCATTAAAATCATCTCTAACCTTTACTAAATAAGCTTTAAAAGGTCTAATTTTTTCTAAAAACTGATATTAAACATTTTCATTACTATCTCTATTTCTATTTGCGACAGATCTGGCTTTACTAATTTTCATTACTATTTCTATTTTCACAGATATTAAACTTCATGAAAATAAGCAATTTCATTTCGAGTGATGGATCGTTGAATAATGTCATCAAACTTTTATCGGCCAAGCAATAAAAAATTTCACTCCAAAATAATTAAGGAAAAGCAAACATTGAGCACATAACTTTCTCCTGTTGTTCTCAAGAAAATCTCAAAATTGTCTGATTGAGCAGAAAAATCAGTTCTATAAACAACTATTTCTCCTATTGGAATTGATTGAATTATTATTTTTTTATTCCCAGGAATTCCGTTGTGCATATTTTTGCATTGTTATACATTAAATATTTATAAAATTCTTATTACGGTTTCGTACAAATATTTATATTAGAGAACCTGCTCATGATAATTATGTCAAAATAAATACTAGTTAATAACAAAAACTATCGAATTAATAACAAAAATTAAATAATGGTAATTATCAAGTATTACTCACATAATATGTGTTATGTTAGTATCGAATAAGACCCAGAAAAATGACTCGTTACTCATAAATTATCAATGGTTTAATGTTTTTAAATTAATATATATTGATATGTAATAATAATCAATCACTAACCTTATAGAGTGTCATATAATCAAACTTTGAATTCATTATTATTTATCTTTTCAAATTCATGCTTTTGTAAATTGTATTATGATTTGTTTAGTGATAGAAATGAATATTTATGCAAATTGGAAGATACGATGGTAATTTAATTACGGTTATATTTACAAGCAATAAGAACTTATAAGTTCTGTTCTAAAACATAAAATAAAATAATTAATTTTTAAGTGCTATGTAATTATCGGAGTCAAAAACCGTTTGTAACTTACGGTCTAATTCATATGCTTAGCCGAGCATTTGAATGTTATCGAAACCTGCATTTTTATTATAAAAATTTAGCTCATTCTTATGGGCATATATATTTTTCAAATATATTATGATAATTGTATACCAAAATGCTTTTCTATTTTCTAATTTTTGCTAACATACTTAAGAAAAAATTAAAAATTCCATATTTTAAAGAAAATGTAGCTTTAGTTCGTCAAGAAGAAGCATGTAGAAGACTATATTCTTCTTTATTTATCAATCATGTTAGCTGTCAGAATTATATATATATTTAGAAATTGTAATCTGTAAAACTGATCATCATGATTCCTAAATGATACCATTTTTAAATTACCAAAATCGGTTCAGGATTTTATGCAAAAACGTAGACAAAAAACTTACACTTTTTTGCTAATTCTAAAGAACAGGCTCGGTCGATCGTCTCAATTCAAACGGGAATGATTTTAAATTTTTGAAATAAGTGCAGCAGTTTCCAAAGAAAAATTGAAATTGTGGCTAACGTATGCACATACACGCACACTTCTTCCAAATTTAATGTCAAATGGTTTAGAATAATTAGAAGCATCGAGAAAACATAAAATTAGCAAATCGGTATACCTGGCAAAAACACACCTCTCCTTTAGAAAACTGATATAGGTGCTACTAAAGTTTATACAAAAACCGACATTTCAGAAAACCGGTTTTCGAATTTTCATTTTACTAAAAAAAAACGGTTTTAACCGGTTTTCGAATTTTATATAGAAAATAAATTTTTGCTCAAACATTCTGTAATTTATCCGCAAATTTAGTGTAATTTAGAGCAGTATTTGACTGAATGTATTTATTGTTCCATTTTATAGATAGTAAACAAAATTATTTTAATTTTCTTTAGTAGAACTAAAAAATAATTGTTTGTCTTGATTAAATAACTTTGAAAATAATTATTCGTATTTATGAATCATTTTCACATATAAAAATTAAAATATTTTCATGGTAGTGAAAGGAAAGTTTTCGAATAAATAAAAATAATAAATTTCTAAATAAAAAAAAAATCATTGAAGAAATAAATAAATAAAGAAATATTAGATACATTTTGATACATACTTTTTAATATAAGTTTTAGTTTTAAAAACAATTAAGCTAAACTCGAGTATTGTCTGTTCCGAGTAATTTTATTTAATTAATTTTAAACATTCTAATTGTTTTTTTGTTTAATAAAATACGATTTCAAAAAACTGAGAACGTCTATCGAATTGCTACTTAGACGTGTCCTTTGTTTACTCACAAAAATTCCTGAAATAGAAAATACTCTCATACTTGCGACCAAATTATACTTAATTGTTTTTAAAGCCTGATATAATAATTCTAAGTTTTTTGTTCTTTGTGGCTTCTAGGGTTTAAAACTCTTTTTTTTTAAGTTTGAGTAGAGGAAGTTACTTTTTCAAGAAGAAGTCACACTGATTTAAATTAATATATACACTGGTATAAAAAACTAAATTAATATATACAAAACCTTTCTGGGAACCATTGCAGACTGATAAGATATGAAATGCTATTGAACCGATATGATTTCAAGAATCAAAACGCTTTCATCTATATTTTATATTTGGTTATATTTGTCATTTCCACATATACAGTAAAAACCGACTTTTTTCGCTAAAAACCGGTTTTCGAATTCCATAATTTTCGCCAAAAAAAACGGTTTTTGAAAACCGACAAACCCTAATATCTACATATCTACATATCTAGATGTAATGTTCAGTATTAACTGATATTTTAATTTTTAATAATTAAATTGGTAGAACTAAAACAGATTTATCTATCGCAAGTTAAGATTTTTTTAGCAATTATTTTCCAGACGCATACTGCTAAATCAGAAGTATCAACCAAATATTTTCTGTATGTACTATTATTTTCTATGTTTCTATCTACTTACAGAGCTATCGGGCGATGGTTTTGGAACTGGAGGAAAAGCGACTTCCCATTCGTGGTAAGGGTTGTAGACATCTCCGCAAGCGTCGCCAATTACAAATGAACAAATCTCATCGGGGCCAATACTCACACGTTCCAGGACATAGATGACTTCACCCTGAGGAGAATAGAATTAATAAATAAACTTGTTGGTATTAGTATTTTGCCTTGAAGCAAGTTACATGAACTTCCCGATATGTGTAAATAATCGACTTAATCAATAAAATAAAAATTTATGATTGATTAAAAGTATTCCTGGTGGATTTATTACACGCAACTGAAAATCTAATTTTAATTTTAACAAACGTCAAAAAACTACTTATTTTCTCAAACTTTGATGAATTTTTAAAATTAAACTACTTGTCGTAAGGCCGTAATATTTCAGTAAGTTCTCTAAGACCATGATATATATCGCCAAAAAAAAATTTCATAAAAATCGGCATATTTTTTTTCAACTATTATTTGCAAGAAAACGGCTAGAGAGATTTTCACATAAAACTAATCAGTATCATTCCCAACTAATATCTTTTGAACAGTTTTTGATTTTTTAAAATCGATTCGGTAGTATGAGCTTAAACGTGGACGTAAAGTTTAACACTTTTTTCCAAATTATAAAGAAACGGCTCGGCAGATCGTCGCACAAAACTGACAAACGCTAGTCCTCATCGAGATGCATCGAATGGCTTTTAAATTTTTGAAATCGGTCCAGCCGTTTATGAGAAAACGTCTATTTAGGGCAAAATATCTGTTCATATACACACACACACACACTTTTTCCAAATTTGGTCTCATTCGATTCAGAATGGCTTGAAACGTCGAAAAAACAAAATTAATGAAAGCATTAAATTAATTAAATTATAAAAATAATATTATATTTTTCTGTATCAAATCCGGGGCGTTAAACAAAAATATGCTAATCCGGGACGGGGAGATTGTTATTTATCATAAATAACTTAAATATTATTTAAAATAACAAATAGGGAAAATATGGCCTTATTTAAGAATTGATTAGTTTTATTAACGTTTCCGCGACTTGCATGAAGAAAGCCGCAATACGTAGTTCAAACGTATATAGCACCTTCAAAAGTTTATTTTGAGGGTGATTTTCTGTTTTTTTTTTTGAAGACCTATTTATTGATATACTTAATTATTCCAATTACAATCAAATAACTTATGTCAGAACTAGTAATTCTATCAATTTTAATAATAATAATCAGGTGTTTGCGGAAATTTTGATTAATCATTGATTTTTGTTCAATTCTGGACAAAATGACATGCTCAGACAATGAACAAAATGACAGTACTATTTTGCAAGCAAGGCCAAGAAAAAACTAAAACTTGTCAAAGGTCATTGGCTTTTAGGTTTTACTCCAAATAGGCAAAAAATAATTGCAAAAACAGGATAAAAGATACACCTGTGAAAAGAAAAGACGAAAAAAGAGTATTTGTTGTAAAATCTTTTTTTTTAATTAATATGCACATTTTTTCGGTTCAAATTTTAGTTGAAATATATTTGAAAAAATATTGGCAAACCGGGACAATCCGGGACAAATATTGCTAAAACCGGGACAAATACTGCTAAAACCGGGACCGTCCCGGCCAATCCGGTACGTATGGTCAGCTTATTAATAACCCAAAATAAAAACGTTTAATAACATAATTATTTTTCATACAATTCAATGTGAGTACAAAAACCTAAACGTAGTTCTAAATTACTTAATTATACTACATAAAATATACTTAATTACCTAAGCATAATTCAAATACTATAAAATAACATTTATAGGTGTGTATAAATATAAATATTTCATTAAACAAACTTTGAATGATTTAATTACTATACGGAACGATAAATATTATGCAAGTTTCTTGACCTATAATCAAAATTTAATTGACTTAATAAATTTTGTTTTCGTTCTAATTAATATTTGAACAGTCTGTATATACTGTTGTTTTATGATATATGATATCAATCTACTGACACGTTTTTTCTCCAATATTAAAGTAGAAAGTCAGAAAAAATCGATAATGTTTCTGTTTTACTACGATTGAGAGATATGTAACTTTCCTTTATTGAAAAAACATTTTAAATGTAATAAAATTAAAAACAGTATTTTGTAAAACGTATTGATAGTAGAATATTGTTCGATGGCTTTAATATCGCACCAATACGATTTGATTCGATTGGTTAATTTTTCCCAAAGAATTATTATTTTCAATAAACTATGAACATATATTAGTTCATATTTGGTAGTATGTGGCGCAAGAGCTATAGCCTTGGCCTTGCAGATAGCCAATCATTATTGTACAAATTTCTGTAAATTCAGCGTTGCGTGCAGCTCGGGATCAAGCAGTAGTGATGATATACATTTTCATAAAATATAGATTGAGTGAATAAATGTATATATATATTCGGTATTATGATGTGTATGGTAAAACTTTAAAATGGCTGTACGAATTTGGCCAGTCTTAGTCTTGAAAAATTTCTGTCAATCCAAAGATAGTGCAAAAGGTGAGATATTATTTCAAAGCCGCCTAGAAGCTTTACATTTTAAATTTGAAAATTTTTGTAGAAGCGTAATTCAAATGAAGCAACGGACGACGGCTTATACGTCAAATGTCAAATGGTTTTTACAAATTGATGTTCAATCACATTTAATAGGAAGATTTAGATGAATATCATTAAATTGTAGTAAGAGTTTTATTCATACCCACAAACAATATTAAACGAGCCTCAAGTGTTATCAGAAACTCAAAGCATCAACTTTTTCGAAATGTTAGTATGAAAATACACGTTATGGCTTTATTGCACTCCTTTTTCGCAAATCATTTTTTTTTAAGCCAGTACTCTAATAGAACTCATATATATAATTTTATACTCATTTGTATTTATAGAACATTTTCTAGATTATATTAAAAAGGACCGACTGAACCTGGCAAAAGTGTAAAAAATAAGATAATACTAAATACAAAAGTACCTTAAGTTAAAAAAGGAATTTTACAAGAGTTAAATTGAATTAATAATTTTTCCAACTTCGCTGATGAATATTCAGGAATAACTTTATGTAAAAAAAGTGCATTGTGCAAAAATGTAGCCAGGGGGTAAAAGGGAAAAGATGATATTTTTTTAGAAAAAAAGACTAACTGAAAAAATTTCTGTACATATTTTCATAGTTCGTTGTTTGACATGTGTTATATGCTTGAAAATTGTGTATCTTGTTTGGATTTTACAGCATGTTTACTGCTGACATGCTTATAAACTTATATATTGCGATGCTAAATGGGATATTTCACTCGCAGATGCACCTAATACAGTTCAACAATCAATCACGAATGATACAAGCGACGATATCGAGATTTTTCACCTCGATGGCTAACTAAATGTAACAAAATCGCATTTTTGTTTAGATTTTTATTTATATGCATAACACAGAAACGCGTGACCGGGCACCTATAGTAATATATAAAACTCTTTAATACCAAAATGTTCCAATTCAATTTAAATCAAATCAGTTTCATGGTGGCTCTTGCAATAAGCCCAAAGAGCATTTATATGAGGCATACGTTGCAGTGGGTAAACCATCCATTTAATTTGTGTTAGTTGCCTCTTTCACCACCAGTTATTTTTTATACTAAAGATTTTTTAGAAATATTTTTTATGGCTAAAAGTTATCTTATATATAAAAATGGATAGCAAAATGTGTTGCTAAGCGCATAACTCAATAACGCCTGGACCAATTTGGCCAATTCTTTTTTTAAAATGTTCGTTGAAGTCCAAGGATGGTTCTTACGACGAGAAAAAATCGAATAATTGACGGGAAACCCCTAAAAACAGTCCTTTTCTTTTTCACATACAAAATTTTTCTAACTAAAACTTAGAATCAATTTGAGCTTTATTGCTATTTTATAAAGTTCATATCATATTATATTATAAGCACTCACTGTATACTCCTAAACGGTTATTCGGATTTTGATAAATCTTTCTGAAGTTTGTTAAGGAAATTTTCTAGGATGTATGTGATTATAAAGTACTGGGATGTATGTGCAATATTGTAGAAATAATAGCATCTTTACTAATCTTTCCACAATATTTTTAAAATTCGTAAAAACTTCACTTTATAACAACAAACGGGAAAATAAAGATGAATACATACAATTCGGCCCTCATGATATCGATTAGGAGAAGTTTAGGATGCAATTTTGGATATCTTAAATAATAAAAAATTAAATTAATTTAATCCAACGTGAAATGCCAGTGTTATGTTATGTTTATGATTATGTTATACCGTTTAAAAAACTTCAATTTCCAATATAGTGTGGGAATTGAGACTCATCATTTTATTTAAAGCAGTTCTACATTTAACATCGCTCATATTATAAAAGTATATGCATTTTGGCGTGAAGAGTAATTTAAAAAACAAAAATTGTTGTTTTTAGGTAAACAGTAAGTCTTAGTATATTATATTAAAAATATGTAGAAATGGGTACAGGACAACGTCTGTTGGGTCATCTAGTTATTTATAAATATTTTTGTTACTACTATTTTGTATAATAGTAACTCTAAACTGTAGATGTTATAAGCAAGTGAGACATGCGGTTATGGTCTATACAAATGTTGCAATACACGAACTTTTACAATATAAACGAAAACAAAATGGTTTGTTAGGAACTTCGAACTTAATTTTAAGTATATTTTTGATCGCAGAACAAGTTCAGCTCGACTGATACGTTAACATGCAAAGCATCTATCTCGGCTTCATATACAATCGTGTCAGGTTTTTAGCATTATTGCACAAGTTCCATTTCGTATGGAGAAGATATTTAACTTTAGATACGTTGGTAATTTTATGGCTAGCGTGATTTTAATTTTTATTATTTATTATTTTTCATTGTCCGAGATGTCGACACGTCGCTCCACGTATCATCGTAGTTAATAATTATCCAGAAAATAATAGGCCATTGTCATAAGAAAGCGATTGAATAGAAATGAAAACAAAAACCAGTGTTCTGAATTATATGGTGGAAATGTTTATTTTACTTAATTGTTACGCAGTTTTTGTATACTTGATGAAATTATAACGTGTATGAAACATGCATGATTGCATATTGAAAAGTGAAATATTTATATTAAGGCCCAGAAGTAGTCTTTTATGTCATTATAATAAAATTTATTCGTGCTAAAGACAAAGAGTAGTATATCATAAATAAACAAATATATATATATATATATATATATATATATATATATATATGTTTTTGTTAGCTTTCGTAACCTTGGATGGTACTGCAAATAAACTATATATTTGCGTAATTTTCATTAACAAATACCGTTTGTATTTACTTAACAATAATATAACATCTGTTTCTCAATTGAAAATTTGTATTTAATAATAACTCAATTTAAAAACGTAAGTACAGTAGTTTTTTTCATTACAATAAATAAGCAATTATAAAAAATACTACAAAAGGCGCTTGTAAAAATGAAAAAAAAGTAATAGAAAAATTAAAAAAAAAATTGAATTAGCAAAAAAAAAAATAAACGATGTGGGTGAAAAATATGCTATATAACATATTCAGTAATTTTGATAGAAATTTCCTAGCAATATTATTACTGAAAATATTTACTAATTCTGTTCTGAATCATTTTTGAAAATATTCTTTCTGGGCATTGTTGCCCCGAATAATACAAGACTAGTAACTTACATGACAACAGATCATAAAACCCATAGTTCTGGTTATTGTCGATTCGCATTATTATGATAAATGTTCTAAATAAGAAATCGATTACTATAAATAAATTATACTGCGATTGGTGATGTGATTGATTTTCATCTATTGGATATTTTATAATAATAAATATATATAGATCACTCTACAATTTGCTTTATGTCATCTGCTCTCAGCATTCAGTATAATTAATTTAGCCGACTTCATTAATAATTGTGTCAATTATTAGCAAAATAATGTTATTAATAGTAAATCAGACGGCCAAAAATAATATCGATTGCCTGAATTGTATCAGATGCACGCACCTACAGGGTCACGTCCAGTATCAATCGAAAACTAGGGCCTGGTTATGACAAACAAGCAACTAGATGAATATCATAAGAAGTAAGAATCATTCTGCTGCACGAACTGGCCATTAAACATTGTTTTCTCAACAACGACGTGGAATGCGGTATTTTCATGTTTTGAAAGCAAGTTTTTCCACTTGTTTGTCTAATTTAGTACTAATAATGAGCGCATGCACAGACAATCAACTCTTTTCGATACCATCAGTACTATCTCTACTTTCGTTTTGTCATTCGAATGAATGCGATATTATTGTCACATTCTTTCCGCATTTCATTCTAGTTTCTTCCTAACAATAAAGATGTTACATATTATTATAAACTTGCTATATTCAGGTTTTAATACAAAGTATCCGAGTTGAGTGATTCAAAAAACCATTTTATTTGTATTGTCTAAATAAAAAACTGATTAATTTTTTGGGAATGCAGGTCCAGCAGTTTCGGAGATTCAATAAAAAAAGTAATGCCACTGGTCGGTCAATAGTGATCAAAGCAAGCGCTGCGTATCTGTTTTAGACACGAAATATCGGGTAAACATTGATACGGGACCCATAATGGTCCAGTCATTTTGTCGTTTTGCCGGTACAGTACTCCGCGAATTCTGAAAATTGGTAATCTTATAGATTTCGAGGTGCTCTTTACGAAAATCAACTTTGCCACCTCAAATTTGAACGGCAAGTTGCCGCCATATTGAAAAAATGGCGTCAAAAAACAGCTTTTTTAAAATATCTCCTTTCTGGCTCATTCTACGATAAAAGTATCTATGTACGAATTAAACTAGAGAAAAATTCCTACAATTCTTTAGAAAACCGTTTATTTGTAAAATTGATAGTTTGAGAATACGGCCGCCTCAAAGTCTTTGCTGCTCTCGCCGCAGTATCAAATCTCTCCATATATGACAGCACTTTGAACTTTGAACCAAACTATCCATTTTGTCAATACAAGTTTTTATTTTTTTTGAATATTCTTAACAGCAATCAGAACCTTACATCCTATGAGCTGTTGGGCTAAAACTTCTTTAAAGTTTCAGCGTTATTAAAATTAATCTAATAGGGCTGACTTTTTTTTATTGGTGCAGCAATGCCGGGTAAGGGTTATTTTCACTTGGAAACATATTGCTATCTATATTTCCAAGTAAAAATCGTTGTCACTGCTGCCTGACAACAGGCTGCTCGAAGTGGGTATCGAACCCGGGACCTCTGAACCAAGTCCCGTCGCTCTTAACCGCTTACCTACGGGCAAGCTCTGTCAATACAAGTGAAATGATTTTTGAAATATTGAAATCGGACGCTCCATTTTCTCAAAAACTTAATTTCCATTTTTGGAACTTTTTGTCTTGTATCTTCGCAACAGCTGGACCTGCCTTGGCCAAAAACTAATCAGCTGTTTACCCATATAAATCGAACGTTTTTTGAATCATTCAAATCGGTTGATTCGTGCTCTCGAAATCGTCGACGAAAAATTGTATTTACACAAACATACACACAAACACGCGCGCGCGCGCGTACAAGAAGATGCTGAGCACGTGTTCTTCGTGTGCCCGGGATTTAGTGCTCTACGGGACGCTGTAGAAGAGATATTGACTCGAAGATACTGTTGTAGAATTAATGTGGACAAAAAAAAAACACACACACACACGCATACAACTTTTTTTTCTAATGTATGCCAAAATGTCTAGAAAACTTAGTAACGTAAAGATATATAAGATTGTCGATTTTTTGCGATTGCTATAACTTACTCTAAGGGAAGTTAATTAAACCTAGATCAAATTTACATGTTATAGTTGGCCTCTATGAATTGCGGAAACAAAATTGCGGAACAAAATGTCGAAGCGACCGTGTTTGCGATCCATTTAAATTGGTTGATCTATAGTTTTTATATTTTAAATGATTTTTCTACAAATTACATATAAAATATCCAAATAATGTTACAAAAATCACAAATTATTAACTTACCGTAGGGCAAGTTATAGTAATTGCAAAAAAATCGAAAATGAAAATGTTTATATATCTTTACGTTTCAAAGGTTTCTGAATATTTTGGCATACCTTAGAAAAAATGGATGTATGTGTGTGTGCGTGTATGTATGTGTGTGCCAATACAAATTTTCGTCGACGATTTCGGGAACACCGATCAACCGATTTGAATAACTCAAAAAACATTCGATTCGTATTAATAAGGAGACGTGCTGATTAGTTTTTGGCAAAGGCAGGTCTAGCCGTTTCAAAGATACGGAGCAAAAAGTGCCAAAAATGGTAACTCAGTTTTCAAGAGAACGGAGTGTCCGATTTGAATAATTCAAAAAAACATTTTACTTGTATTGACAAGATAAAGAATTGATCAAATTTTCATAAAAGCAGGCCTAATGGTTTCGGAGATCTAATGAAAAAAGTAAAAGAAATGCCATTTGGCGGTCAAAAATGATCATTAGACATATGCACATCAAACTATCAGATATGTTAGAGATTTTAACAATAAGTATAAATTTTGTTTACATTCCTATGGATTTCTTACCAATGTTTATCCGTCAGGCGGCGACGCGGCGCTTACGCGCTATGACATTTTTCAGAATTCAAAAGTTCAGAATTTTCAAAATATGTCAAAATGAAGAAAACATTTTTTTTTTCAAAAAAAAATATTTTTTTTCAAAAAAAGTAATTTTTTGTCAAATTTATAGTTTCTCAAAAATCTAATTTTTTTTTAAATAATTTTTTTTCAAAAATGTTGATCGTTTTTAAAAAAATAATAATTATTGGTACGGGAAGTTCCAGCAATTTGCCTTAAGGCACGATGCCGTAGGGTAAGTTATAGTAATCGCAAAAAAATCGAAAATGAAAATTTTTATATATCTTTACATTTCAGAGGTTTCTGAATATTTTGGCATACCTTAGAAAAAATGGATGTATGTGTGTGTGTGTGTGTGTGTGTGTGTGTATGTATGTATGTATGTATGTATGTATGTATGTATGTATGTACGTGTGTGTATGTATGTGCGATTACAAATTTTCGTCGACGATTTCGGGAACACGGATCAACCGATTTGAATAATTCAAAAAACATTCGATTCGTATTGATAAGGAGACGTGCTGATTAGTTTTTGGCGAAGTCAGGTCTAGCCGTTCCAAAGATACGGGGCAAAAAGTGCCGAAAACGGTAACTCAGTTTTTAAGAGAACGGAGCGTCCGATTTTAATAATTCAAAAAACATTTTACTTGTATTGATAAGGTGAAGAACCGATCAAATTTTCATAAAGGCAGGTCCAGCGGTCTCGGAGATCTAATGAAAAAAGTAAAAAAAAATGCCATTTGGCGGTCAAAAATGATCATTAGACATATGCACATCAAATTATGAGATATTTTATAGAGATTTTAACAATAAGTATAATTTTGGCTTACATTCCTATGGGTTCCGTACCAATGTTTACGCGTTAGACGTCGACGCGGCGCTTACGCGGTTTGATATTTCGTCTTTATGCAGTTAAAGCAGTACGATTGCTTTGAAAAAAAGTTTAGATCTTTCAAAATATGTCAAAATAAAGAAAACATTTTTTTTTCAAAAAAAAAAAATTAAAAAAAAAAATTAAAAAAAAATTTTTCTTTTTCAAAAAAAAGTAATTTTTTGTCTAATTGTTTGTCAAAAATCTTATTTTTTCGAAGTAAATTTTTTTCAAAAAAATAATAATTTTTGGTACGGGAAGTTCCAGCAATTTGCCTTGAGGCACGATGCCTTAATTGCCTTAAGACAGAATTCCACTTACAGCTAGTTTTCACGATATATTCGACTAAGTCGCGGTGCGCGTACTCACCCCGAACAGCTGACTGACGCCTTCGCAAACTCGCGCCGTCTGTATCTTGAGCGAGACGCAGAACTGGTAAATCATCTTAATTATTTCCTCTTTCGACTTCCCAGTGCGTATGTAATGCTGCAACAAACCAGCTCCTGTAATTCAACATACAACATTAACCTTCTAATCATCAACTCGATATGTATGGAAATTACGATATAAAAGAGCAAAGATCGGAACGAAGAAACTATTCTCTTTGAATATATTTCAATTATCCCATCAAAAATGAAACGCCAATGAGATGAAAATGACACCTGAACGAAATAAGGCATCGTTTTTGCGTCCATGTGCATTGAATTGATTTGTAGATAAACTTAATATATATACGATTTAGGTATTTTATAATACTAATAATGTTAGTACTACTAATATACTGTAGAAGAATTTTAGTTCACTTGCTGTGTTGTGATCACGCGTAGCTGTGTTATATTTATAATTAAAAATCTAAACAAAAATTTCGTTTTTAACATACATATGTATATATTTTGAACACGCAATATCAGTGAACAATTTTAAATATATAAATTCTATGGTTTGACAATACATATTATGCGTACATATTCTTGTTTATATATGTAAATTTAATTGACTTGTATGATTTTTAATTATATAATGTTTGATACAATTGATTTTGAGTATTATAAAAAAAACATATGATGAATATATTTAATTACAAGCAGGAAAATCCACACCATGTAATACCCAAAACGCAATTGAATATTTCGGTATATATATTGGATGTCGCAAATCAAGCAATATTGGCTTGAATATTGGCAAATTTCCATCTTCTGTCAGTTTTAAAACCATCCCATTGAGGACTGCACGTGTGGCTTGGAGATTGTCTTTATATGGTGTTACATAATACGCCATTACAATAGCAGGCATGCTATTATACAAAGCTCCATTAAACCGAACAATTTGATTACAGTCCTTCAAATTCATACCAAATACTGTTAATGTTGAGTTATTCAAACAACGTGCACTATTTGGTGTACAATGTGCATAAAGCCGAATAAGTCCATTAGAGTGGCTTTGTGACTTTAAAACTCGTTCACCCACAAACATTTTATGTAGTATAGCGATCCAAAAATCTGGTAGTGGTTGCATTTGTTCTGAAATCATTATGTATGCAGCCCCGTATAAACTTTGTCTTATAACTGCATCTATTCCAAGTTTTGCAGACAATCCTAATTTATCCAAGTATATAAAACTACCAGCAAATGTATTTGATAAGTCAGGCGCACCACCTTCATAAGCTGAACCAGTCTCAGATAGCCATATTGGCATATTTGTAGATCCATACTTGGAAATTATTTTTTTCACAATTTGAATTTGATCCTGAAGTAAATTAAACATATTTGGATCGAGAAAGTTACTAAGAACAGCTTTCCTACCGCTCATATAATACTGGTGCCAAGAAAACACATTTATATTGCCATTTGATTCAGCTACAGTAACGCTATCATATGAAAGAGGTCTAGTAGTTTCTGGACCAGTAATTAAGGATCTTGAATACCGAGGGTATCTAGATAAAATCTCCCTCAACGTTTTGTAATCTTTTGCAAGTTGTGCAGCTTCGACAGGTGCTCCAAAAACATGTTTAAATGAATTAGGTTCATTTCCTAATTGCCAATTAATATCTAGATTGTGAGTATCACAAAATTTTAGTATGTCCTCAGCAGTTTTGGAACACCATGTGTTATTACTACGTAATAGTACATTCAGATCAAATAATAATGTTAAACCTGTTTTACTTGCAAAATTAGCTATTTGCAGCAAATCTTCGCCTGTTAATATTAGAATATCATCAGACTCTGTTTTTTTGCAACCTCTATGTTCGTAAGAGCAAATACTATTATCAAATAACATATCAACTTTACTTTTTAGGTTAGAACCATTTTCTATGAATAATAATAGGCGATCGGACAAAGTTCCTCCAAATCTCAAATAGGCGGGTGCAAGATGTCTAATGAAGTGTGAGGTAGAATCACCGCTGAGGTTCAAATATCCAAAGTTTCTTCCAAGGAGTGAGGTGTCTAGTCCAAAACTAACAAACTTTTTAGAAATGATATGAGATGGCTGATTATTTCTGTCCAGTGTGAATAAAAATTCTTTATGGTAAATCAATGAGGGTGACACATACCAACATGTGATTATCACAAGTAGCAACACGATTAATAGCCGAAATGATCGACTTTGTCCTTTCAAACACAAGCATGGTTCTTTAATAATTGGATCCCTTACTTCAAATGCATGTTCTATTAGAAGTGGATCTGTTTCCGAAGGGCCACTTTTCGTGTTTTTCCGCATTTTAATAAATATTCCATACAAAAAACAGTAACATATAAAAAACACATACAAAAATTAAATAATAATAACTCTTTTAAATAAAAAAAAACTTTGACTTGATTTAAAAAAATTGATAGTCATATTTTTTAGTATTTAAATTTCATTTGCATTGGTGAGAGTATTTTGTTTATTTGTCATTTGTCATTGATGAGTATTTGTCAATAATTCCATTATTTTTGTTAGATAGTTGTCATTAATTATGACTTAATAACTATGATTGAGCTGCATTTGTTATATGTACATAGCTGTTATGGTGGAAAATAGCAAATGTAACTGGTGGTTGAGCGATATTAGAAGGTTGGCAAAATAAGCTTTACATAATGTGGAGAAGTCAAATTACATATATTTTCAATTTCAATTTTAAAGAAAAATTTTAAAGAAAAAGCAAAATATTGAAAAAAGTGTAATTTATACCAAAGATCAAATTTGACTTGTGGCAATAACACTTTGAAAACCACAACAACTACGCCACAAATAACAAATATCAAATAACACATATCAAACAAAAAAAACTATCTAAATACGTCCAGTTAAATTCCCAGCTAATATTCTGCTATGTTTCAAAAATTGTCGTCGCATTGCGGAGTAAAAAGAGACAGTCCGGTTGCAAATAATAACTATTTTAATATTAAGTCTGAAAGGTTTTCACGGAATCAGTGGCGTACCTAGGGCGGTCCGCCCCGGCGGCGCTTATTTTGGGGCGGCATTTTTTAGTTTATTTATACATAGTTGTAAAAAGCAACTTATTCATTTCATATTTATTTCGTAGGGTAAGTTATAGTAATGGACCAAAAATCGAAAATGAAATTTTTTACATTTTTTCACGTTTTGAAAGTTTCTGAACATTTTGGCACACCTCAGATAAAATGGAAGTGTGTGTGTTTTGTGTGTCCGCATTTTTTCGTTCACGTTTTCGGGCGCCCCGATCAACCGATTTGATGGTACAGAAAATAGAAATCGAGTTTTTGAGAGAATGAAACATCCGATTTGATTGATGCAAAAAACTTCAATTTGTAATGATGAGGAGAAGTGGTGATTAGTTTTTGGCAAAGGCAGATCCAATCGTTTTGCAGATACCAAGCAAAATGTGCAAAAAATATCTGTTTTTGAGAGAACTAAGCATCCGATTTGAATGATTCAAAAAACTTTCTACGTGGATTTTAATTTGAATTCTACCTAAAGTTCAAATGCTTACTTATATACTTGAAATAAATAATTTTAACTTTGTAATTCAGTTTATATATTTCTTATAAATATTAGACAATGCCCTTTATTTCAAATTTGATTGATTGAGTTTTGTTTATTTACTTTTATATTTATATTTGAAAACATTTAATTTTCCTCGAATATATCATTACAGTACGGGAAGTTCCAGCAATTTGCCTTAACTTACAATGCCATACACCACTAGTTAACTTCCCCAAGGAGAAGTTTATGTTTTCATCAAAAAATCCGAATTGCTAATTTTATGTTTTCTCGACGTTTCAAGCCATTCTCAATCGAATGAGCCCAAATTTGGAAAAAGTATGTGTGTGTATGTGAACAGATTTTTTGTCGTAAATCGTCGTTTTCTCAAAAACGGCTAGACTGATTTCAAAAATTTAAAAGCCACTCGATGTAACTCGATGAGGACTATTGTTTATCAGTTTTATGCGACGATCGGCCAAGCTGTTTCTTTATAAATCGCAGAAAAGTGAAAAATTTTTCGTCTACGTTTTAGCCTGCAATTCTGAATTGATTTTGAAAATTCAAAAACCGTTCGAAAGATATTAGTTGGGAATCGTGCTGATTAGTTTTTGGTAGAGATCGGCCGGGCCGTTCTCTTAATAAAGTTTAAAAAAAAAAATTTCGACGATTTTTATGATCATCTAAAATATTACGGTCCTACGACAACTGGTTTAGCTTTAAAAATTCGTCAAAGTTTGCAAAAATTAGTATGTTTTCTTGGCATTTGTCAAAATTAGACCTTTAACCGACGTTTTCTCAAAAACGCCTGAACCGATTTCAGAAATTTAAAAGTCATTTGACAAATAGTTTAATTTTAAAAATTTATCAAAGTTAGAGAAAATGTTTTTTTGACGTTTGTTAAAAATAAAATTAGATGATTTAGTTGGTATAACGATAGTGTACTTGGCCTTGAACATAAAAATTGAACATAATAAACTATTAAAGTCCTACGGAAACTGGTTCAATTATAATTATTGATTAATTAAATTTATTGATTATTGAAAATTTGCTTTTAGAAAATACTCCGAGTTAACGTGTTTGTTCGTTCGTTTGCAATGATGTGTAATAAATCCACTCGGAATAATTTTAATCACTCATAAATTAATTTATTTTTTATTGATTAAGTCGATTATTTACACATTTCGGGAAGTTCATGTAACTTGCCTCAAGGCAAAATACCAGTATCAACTAGTTTTCTATCTTGAATTATAAATGATCATTATGATTGTTATTATTGTCAATATTTGATTTATATAAATTATGATTAACCATATGATTTAGAATTTTATTCCTCGGTGTATATAAATGTATATTAGTGTAAATTTTGAATTCTAATTTAAGAACAGGTTAATAATTTTATTTCATTGTATTCATTAAAATTTGTTGAATTCGTATAAGCATCTTTACGATTTTGTTCAGCGATTTTTACTATTTTTTATATCAGCTTATATATGTCATTTCTTTTGAAAAGTTTATATAATTACTTTGAAGTGATTTATCAATATTTTTTTAAATCATTAATATTTCTTTTGAAAATCAGGGCTGGCGGAAGGCGGGGTCTGCTAGGTCTGCAAAGCCTTAGGGCATTATATAAATATGTTGACGAGTGCATATAAATATATCTGAAAAAAACTCTGTGTATTAATTAATATTGATTAAATAACTTAATTTTTTAACTTCCGTAGGGTAAGTTATATATAGTAATCGCAAAAATGTCGAAAGTGAAAGTTTTTATATATCTTTACGTTTCAGAGGTTTCTGAATTTTGACATACCTTAGAAAAAATATGTGTGTGTGTTTAGATACAAACTTTCGTCGATGATTGTAGGAACACGCATCAACCTATTTGAACAAAACATTCGATTCGTACTGATAAAACGTGCTAATTAGTTTTAGGCAAAACAAATAATGATCTAAATATATTGGATGGCCAACCCTTGAAGTATATGCGAAAACCTGTCCGGGGTAATTCCTAACAGTTTCCCAAACTTTTATTAGGAGGATCGGATGTATGGTTATGAAACATATATATATATATATATATATATATATATATAAGTTTTTGTAATTTTATAGATATTAAAGTATTAGAAAATTAAACGTAAGTTTTTAAAAACTTGATGGAAAAAAATGCAAAATGTGATGCTGATATAAAATTTTAGTGTTGATACCCAAAATGTAACTACTATTAGTATTACTATAAAATATTTGTTTGCACTCTTAAAATGAAAGCACCTTAAACCAATTTTTATTAACATTAACAACACTAAAAAAAAACTCGTTAGCACATACAAATCTAATCTTATGTGATAACCTTACAACAACGCAAACTTGGTAAAGGGTTCAATCAAATATCCTGATTTTAGATATAAATCTTTTAATTTTCTGTCACTTGGTAAGACTCTTGTATAAAGAACGAAATAGAATGTAAATAACATATCTGTAGATCTCTATTTTTAACTTTCTCGTTTATTTTCAACTTTAATATTACCCGGCAGTGCTCCGTTTTACAAATTTACATCGTAAATTCGCAAAACTTCGTATTCATATTGTTATATATGATTTTATGCAAAAAGAATGCGGTTACTGCACCTTAATGGCCTCTTACTTCTACAAGGTAAATGTTGCATCAAAACTTATGAATAAAAAATTGTAACGAGAAATAAATGATGGCATGCTATAATTAAAGCTACTAGCAATTATGAGCAGTGCACAATACAATAGGTTGCCTGTATAATGTGCAAAATAAATATATTACAACATTCATTTATAGAGTATCATTTCATTTATAAAAATATATTGATACGATTTCTTATACGGATATGATACGATAACAGATGTTATGGGCATCCATATAAATTAAAAGATTCCATTTACAAATCAATTTTTGCAATGTTATGAAATATGCCACAGCTATGATAAATTTATAATTTTTTAAAACTTAAAAAATTATTTTATAATAAACGCTTTATTTTTATTAAATATGCGAAATATTCTGATTACGTCAAGTGAAAGCTTTCATAAATTTATTTTTTCAACGCTCCTAAACTTAAACTATTTTCAAACGTTTCTTAAAATTGTTTGCTTCCTCTAATATCAAATAGTATTACGTATTAGATCATTAGTAAATGATAAAAACTGAAAATTCTCTGAATTAAAATTGAAGGATAAAATATTATATAATCCCTTTACTGTTTCTATTAACTTCCCGTAGGGTAAGTTATTGTAATGGGCCGAAAATCGAAATTGAAAATTTTTACATTTCTCGACGTTTTGAAGGTTTCTGAACATTTTGGCATACCTCAGAAAAAACGGATGTTTGTGTATGTGTGTATGTATGTATGGATACAAATTTCCAGTCACGTTTTCGGGCGCACGGATCAACCGATTTCAATGGTTCAAAAAACATTCGATTCCTATTGATAGAGAGATGAGCTGATTAGTTTTTAGCAAAGGCAGGTTCAGCAGTTACGGAGATAAAGAGCAAAGAGTGCAGAAAATAGAAATCGAGTTTTTGAGAGAACGGAGCATCCGATTTGAATGATCTAAAAAACATTCAATTTGTAATGATTGGGAGAAGTGTCTATTAGTTTTTGACAAAGGCAGGCCCCGCCATTTCGAAGATACGGAGCTAAATGTGTTAAAAATGGCAGTTTTTGAGAGAACTAAGATTTAAATGATTCAAAGAATCTTCTGCTTGTCTTAACAAAATAATTAATTTTTCAAAAAAAAAATTTTTTGTATATCGAAAATAATTCAGATTTTATTTTTAATTCTGACTATAGTTCTAATATACTTTAAACAAATAATTTCAACTTTGCAATTCAGTTTTTATAATTCTTATAAATATTAGACAATGTTACAATATTTATAATAATCTATTTGAAAACATTCAGTATTCCTCGAACATTCCGTTACGGTACGGGAAGTTCCAGCAATTTGCCTTAAGGCATGATGCCATAAACCCCACTAGTTGAATATATTTTTAAAAGAAAAATTCAAAAAGCATAAAAATGATAAATATATTATTCATTTAGTTGTTGAATATAGGGGAGACTGGGTACGGTTGTGCTAGGATATGGTAGTGACAGTCGCCGTAATAGCAAAACTATGCTGATTTTGAGATAGGGTTCAAAGAAAAAAATATAAAAATATATATGTTTTTTCGAATATCAGCGCATCATATTAACATGATCAGTAGACCGCATTGCTTTTAACCCTTTCCACTCGCAAAATGCGAGATTCACAAGTATTTTTCCGCGGCGGCATCCGAGTGGAAAGAGTTAAAGAGTAAAAAGTAAGTTTGTCATGTTCGATTTATTTTAATAATAAACTAGCTGTAAGTGGAATTCTGTCTTGAGGCAATTATGGCATAGTGCCATTCAAATCGGATACTCCGTTCTCTCAAAAATTCGATTTCTATTTTCTGCACTCTTTGCTCCGTATCTCCGAAACGGCTGGACCTGCCTTTGCCAAAAACTAATCAGCTCTTTTCCCTATCAATAGGAATCGAATGTTTTTTGAACCATTCAAATCGGTTGATCCGTGCGCTCTAAAACGTGACTGGAAATTTGTATCCATACATACATACACACACACACACACACACACACACACATCCATTTTTTCTGAGGTATGCCAAAACGTTCAGAAACCTTCAAAACCTCGAGAAATGTTAAAATTTTCAATTCCGATTTTCGGCCCATTACAATAACTTACCCTACGGGAAGTTAATAATAACTTTGTTATTTTTTAGCTCAGTCATAACGATGATTTGTTTTCAGAAGTGTGCGTTGGGTGCGGTTGTGACATTTGGTCGTGGGAGTTCTCTTTTTCGGTTAAATATCAAACAGATAAAAAAGTCTAACTTAACTAACAATAAGACAAAATACGTAAGACCGAGAAAAAAAAATTCGATACAAAAAAAAAAAAATTTCACTAAGATTTCTTGTTAACATTGTTAAAAAAATTATCCTTGTAAACGATTTTGGTGTTTATGCCTATTGCTTTTTAACCAAATTTTATGCTTTTCACAACAGTCCCGGTGACGGTGATGATACTCGCTCCTTTCTTGCATCATTGGATTTTATGACTAACTGTCATATTTAAGGACAGTATTTCAGTATTTCCATTTAGACAAATATTCAACTTAAAATTTAATTTACTTTTCTCACATCTAACTGGTAAATTAACAAAATCATTGCTGATAAAAAAATAGCATAACCGTACCCATTTCTTTCAATTTCTTGTCTTTTGTGTGTTAAAAATAGTAAATTATATTAAATCTTATAGTTATAGAGTATAAAATAATATTAAGGATATGTGCCTATGTTTTAATCAAAACAAAATGTAGAAACATACGATCATCATTTTCAGAGATGAGAGTTTTGAAAAATGCGATTATTCTCCGCTTATCGAATGAGAAGCGCCGAGATCAACAAAGATATTTTTTGCCCTGAATTTCACTAATGACCTAAACTATACGACAATAGGTCAAATTTTATGGGCAGTTTCGCACTGAAGTAAAAAGTACATAATAACCTAGTGATCTCTGTACATAGTATTCATAAAACAACTTTCACATATCCTTTTTCACATTAAGAACTAAGCACGACTCACACCAAATATGTTCAGATATATCAACTTCATTTTTTTATTAAAATGATGCATGCAAAAATTCCAGTGAAAACTTATTGTTGACACGATTCTATTTTATTTATCATACGATCAAGATCTGATAATATATGATGTTCTGCATTTGCTTTTTTATCGAATGGAGCTTGCATATAGAGGTCAAATTAGTTTTTAATTGTATTACTAATTTATATTTTGATAAAGCTTTTTTTTCAAAATCAATTATTAACTTGGAAATAATATTCATGCATAAATTTTATTAACGCTTATTTTTGACATTTACATTTTATTGACAATATAGTTTTAACTATATATAAAGAATATTAGACAGTATTTTTCCGTTTACTCTTATAGACTGTAAGAGTAATAAAATTTAATTTATAAAATTCGCCTCAAAATCTGTGAAAAGATTCATCAGTGTTAGAACAACTAACTATCCAAGTGAAATTGAACTCTCTTTTCATCCTTCCACAAATAGGGAAACCTATTTATTATGTATTTAAATACTAACATATATAAGTTCAAAACGGTCAATTTGACCGGCGTTGGTAGGTTTAGTGTAAAAAAATGCTGTGGAGCAGAAAATAAAAAATACGTTCTCATGAACATACACCTTTGCAAAAAGAATTCTAACTACAATTCATAATGTGTAGAGCTGCAGCCATTTCACATGTGTAACAATCGCATTTAACATTGTAATTATAAAACTTAACTAGTGGTCCATGGCACCATGCCTTAAGGCAAATTGGTGGAACTTGAAAAAATTGAAATTCTTAAAAATCTTTAAAAAAAAATCCAAAAAATTATATTTTTGAAAATCTTAAAGTTATTGAAAAAAAAATTTCATTCTTTGATTTTTTATATTTTGATTTTGAATCATTTACATCGGACGCTTCATTATCTAAAAAACTAAATTACCATTTTTGTCACTTTTTGTCGCTTATCTTCGAACGGCTGGAACTGCATTTGCCAAAAACACGTCTCCCTATCAATATAAATCGAATGATTTTTGAATTATTCAAATCCGTAGATGCGTCTTTCGGTAATCGTCGACAAAAATTTGAATCAGCACACAAACACACACACATACATGTATACGTTCATTTTTTCTAAGGTATTCCAAAATGTTCAAAAACCTTTGAAAATTAAAGATATGAAAAATATTTCATTTGCGATATTTTTGCGATAACTATAATTCACCCTACGAAAAGTTGAATATTTATTTATTATTCTCCACAAACATTGGAATTATGAATCAAATATATCATGCAGTTCACAGATGTCTAATGGCTGATTGCAAAAATTAAGAAAGTTGTTTTATGACTGACTTCAAGTGAGGTCATATCAGTCATATGTACATTTACTCAAGTAAATGTAAAAAAATTACTTTTTCTTTAGGTAAGATCGCGAGTTAAGCGTGATCATGGTAGTAAATGCTCTACTTTTGAAATAGATAAAAATATACAAACAAATACTGACAATAAAACCAAAACCGTAAAGCGTTATACAAATTATATATATTTTTTTAATTTACTTGCGTTTTTATACGTCACATTACCATTTCCAATATTCAAAATGAAATTAAATCTGAAATAATATTAACACTATTGATAATAAAACAGTTGATTAAACTAAATCAAACTACTGTCCCATATCGAAATTATTTTAAATACTCAAATATTTATATGAAAAATTGCAAATATAAAATGTTTGCAAAGAAGTATGGCTATCGTATTGTTCTCTTATTGTCAAAACTCACAATCAGTAGTTTTAGCAATAAAAAAAAATCAAGAAACAAGAGAGCATAACCGAAGAAACTATCAAAAATGCTGAATGAAATTCATACATATTTTTGAATTCGATTCTAATAGGCATTTTAATTGGATAGGCTTCAAATGTTCTTCAACAAAATTAATTTTAATAAAGATTTTTATTTAACATTTTTGGTGAGTGCTCTAATGCTTAGATTATTCTCAAATAATTTATATTACTTGACTAAATTATTTCATTTGATTTTGAAATAGTTTGTCAAAAGCGAGTTTCATAAAAACTTGAAACATATAACGTTACAAAAATATTTAGCTATCGTAAAAATTCAGTAAACTCTTAATTATTTATGATTTTCTTATCGCAATTTACCATAAAAATGAGATTACCATAAAAAAATTCACAATCAGTACAAACTTCAAATCAAGGTTCTTTAAAATGTAGAATGATATTTGAACTATTTATTTCAAATGGTAATAACTATGTTCCTAATTATTATAATTTCGGATACAAGTTATACACTATTTATATTGATAATACTTCAATTTATTTTCAATTAATAGAAATTTTCTAATGGAATCATGTTTATCGATCCGAGAACAAGGGGGAATTAAAATAATTACTCTAATTTTTCTAAATTGAAATACGTCGGAAAATAAACGATTTTATATCTACGTAGCTAGAAAATAATTCAAGTAGCAATTATTTAGAATTACAATTATGAAATTACAATTACACAAGTTGTTAAGCTTCAGTCAGAGTGAACTGTGAGTTACACGCCATACATTTTTTTGAAATAATCAAAGAGTATAATAATTTAAAACATTTAAAAAGATTTTGAAGGGGTCACACAAAAATGAGTTAAATTGCAGGTTTTAAAAATAGAAAAAATTTAATATTCGTCTTCAATACTCCTTTTATGTGTTTTAACCCTCCGTCAGTCGGAGTGGTCTGGCCAGACTTTTTTCGACTTCAATTTAAAAATAGTTTTAGTAATCCTATCGACTTGAAATTTCTTGACTTTTCCTAAAATTTCATTAGCTGTCGATCAATGAAATGAAATCAGGACAAAAAATGTACAGAAGGATAATTATAAGGATAATAACTTTTTTATACTTCGAACGGTCGGAGTGGTCTGTCTAGTCTAGACCACCCATACATTTTGTATGAAATATACGCTTTTTGATATATGTATACCAGTATTTTGTCTTTTTTCTGGTATTTTCTATTCATACTGCTACTACATTCATACTTTTATATATTCTTTGCTATGTTTTGTAACATGAATGTTAGTATTTTCACGTACTTTTATTTCAACAATTTTTATACCCGTACTGCGTTCGAAATTTTTTTTGGCAAACCTGTAGTGAAATTATGTTTTCATTTGAATTTCACATTCATTTCGAAGGTGCCGAAAAAGAATAAATATTGTTTTTCATTGATATAAAACAGAAAAATTAACAAAGAAAGCAACGATTTTATTATATTCCTTGATTTTTTTATATAATATTATATAATATATAATATGTTTGTTACAAGCAAGCTCAACCCATGCAAAAGTCGGTAAGAAAAAAAATCTAAACTATAAATATTTACTACTAATAATCGTTAATATATAAGACACCAAAAACTCATTTATCCCATATAAATGCATGTAAAATGAATAGTGGTCCAGCCAGACCACTCCGACCGTTCGAAGGTAAATAAATATCCGATCGATGGAGGGTTAACTCTAATGTACTTGTGGTAAATGGATTTTAAAATCATATGCGGATCATCTTTTTTATTAACTTGCCGAAGAAAAAGTTTATGTTTTCGTACAAAAATCATATTCGCTAATTTTATGTTTTCTCGAAGTTTTAAACCATTCCGAATCGAATGAGACCAAATTTGGTAAAAGTATGTGCGTATGTGTATGTGAGCCGATTTTTGACCTTATGTCGACGTTTCCTCTAAAAACGGCTGAACTGATTTCAAAAATTAAAAAGCCATTCGATGTATCTACTTGAGGACTAGCGTTTATAAGTTTTATGCGACGATCGGCCAAGCCATTTCTTTGTAATTAACAAAAGAGTGTTAATTTTTTCATCCACGTTTTAGCCCACATTTAATTTAATTAATTTTAAAAATTCAAACCAAAAGGTATTGGTTGGGAATCGTGCTGATTTGGTAAAGTTCGGCCGGCCTGTGTTCTTGTTCAACTGTTGAAAACTTTTTTGTCGATTTTTATGATTTTTTTATAGTCATATAAATATATAATAGATATCATAGTTTTATACACCATACTAAAATATTACGACTCTACGACAAATAGTTTCGTTTTAAAAATTCATCTAAGTCCTAATTTGTTTTATCACTAGCAAATTTTCGGCGCTTCCATCAAACTAAGGGGCCGATCCCGCCGGAAAATAGACCAATGTTATGGCAAGACTGAAGGCTGAATTGTTAAGAAAACTGATGATAGTACTATAAACTATATTTATATTACAAAAATCCGCTTAATAACTAACTATATTACAAAAATTTAAATATTTACCAGCTTTGCATGCTGTGCATGAAACTTTGCTCATAACGGAGGTTTCAAGCTCCAGGGCGACTTGCCGCAAATTGAATAGCTTCAAAGCTTTGTCCACAAATAGCGGCAGATTTGATGATTGCTTATCGGCATTGGACAGCGTCATCATTGCATCCATACCCCACAAGCGTCGTGATTGTGACTGCAAAAAAATATATTGATGAATTATAAGTAAGGCAATAATGTAATTTAATTTAATAAAATATACATAGCTCAGAAGCCAGAAGCCAAATTCCGTTCTAGATATTTTTATTTACAAATTCGACTTGTCTTTATTATTCACATCAACAAAATGATTAAAAATGCCGTTTGCCATTGCATTGAACAATTAGTTCATAATTCAATTAGTGCTTAATTTTTTTTTATCTTGGCTCGTGAGCACATAGAAAATTAAAAAGATTTCTTTTATTATTATAATAGTAAACCAAATACAAGACTGTAAATAAATTGTTTGAAGCGTAAACTAACCTTCAAATTAGCATACAAAATGTTTCGATGCAATACATGATTAGCAACTTACTTTTTACGGAAATCTTTAAAATATTTACAAAGTTTTGAAGGTTTTAAAAATATGTTAAAATAATAATAGAAGCCAGATTATTTCACATATCATAGAATGTTTAAAAAAAAAGATTCACATTATATCAAAATTATAAGTTAGGACTTATTTTACTACATTGTATATTAACCGATAAATAGATTTTACGTAATTTGATTAAAGAAAATAAACATACATTTTGTAATTTATCTTATTATTTGAAAAATAATTTAATATTGTATAATATAAACGATATATAATAACATTGTATTATATAAATAATATCTAGGTAATATAGACTTTTCATTTATTTACTTCAATGCAAATCAATTTATATAATTTTTTTATTTAATAAAAATGACCATTTTTGACCGCCAAATAGCTTTTATTTTTGCTTTTTTAAATCGCGAAAATCGTTTATTTTCCGACGCATTTCACTTTAGAGAAATTATAGTGATTATTTTAATTCTCCCTTGTTCTCGCCCTCCTAAAAATTCAACCAGTTATTTGTTTTATCAATACAAATTTAATGTTTTTTGAATCATTCAAATCGGACGCACCGTTATCTCAAAAACTAAATTTCCATTTTTGGTACTTTTTACCTCTTATCTTTGGAACTGCTGCAAAAACTGATCAGCATGTCTCCCCGTCAATACATATCAGAAGATTTTTTTAATTATCCAAATCGTCGACAAAAAATTGTATCCTCACATACACACATACATATATTTTTTCTAAAGTATGCCAAAATGTTTAGACCTCTTAAACGTAAAGACAAAAAATTTTTTTTTCGATTTTTTTTTTGCGATTATTATAAGTTACCCTAATAAGGAAAGTTAAAAAAACTCCTTAGAGTTATATGAACTATATACAAATAAGCTTAATATCCAGTTATCACTTTTTTAAAAAAGTTAAAATACATCGCTTTGAAAAAATGCTTTTGTGAGATAGCATATGTTGTTGATTTTGATTTTTTTTGTTTATTTTATTGGCTTTATAAACAAGTACATTAACCATTTGCGTACTATTATCATACTATACTTATAATTTTATGTTAATAGATTCAATAAAAGTACCCCATATATTCTTATTAACTTCCCGTTGGGCAAGTTATTGTAATCGTCCAAAAATTGAAATTGAAATTTTTTACATATCTTCACGTCTCTGAACATTCTGACATTCTTTAGAAAGAATGGATGGATGTGTGTGAGTGTGTGTGTGTGTGTGTGGATACAATTTTTCGTCTACGTTTCCGGGCGCACGGATCAACCGATTTGAATGGTTCAAAAAAAAAATCGATTCCACTAGTTTGTTTGTTTAAAATAACTTTATTTTCTCAATGAAAAAGATTTATTATTTAAATTCATTAGGTTAAGCAATAAATTAACGTTATTATTGAAGATTTACGTTCCCTTAGATTTCTAACAGTCTAAAAGAAACAAATTAATTAACTACTAACAGAAGTGCAACTACCGAAAAAATTATTAAAAATACAATTAATTGTTGTTCATCTGTGTATGTCTAATGAAATCATTGTTAACGTATCTCATTCAAATAACACTGATTGTTATCAAACGAAGTGTATTTTCACGTGAATCTTTTTATTATATTATCATTGTGTAATTTCCGGGTTAATTGTCGAATGGTAATTCATATGAAACTAGAATGATCAAATAGAGCCAATAACAAAAGAACAATTCAACTATAATATTGAATATACCTACGAACAGTACTAACACATTATACTAATGAACCAAGAGCCAGTGGACAGATGACTGTATGTATTTGGCGAAAAAATCATCAGAACTAGTGGTGCATGGCATCGTGCCTTAAAGCAAATTGCTGGAACTTCCCGTACGGTAATTAGAAAGAAAATTCGAAGAATGAAAATAACCGATAAATGTTTTAAATAGTTTCAAATAGATTATTTATTATAAATACTTATTAAAATACGAGTGTATTATAACAACTTAAGTATATGTTTACAAAAAAATTGTTTTTGAAATTTTAATTTTTTTTTAAAGTTCGAAATTTTTGGAAAAAAAATGTTCTAATTTTTTGAGAAATTTGGAAATTTTTGAAAATATTCGATTTTTTTAAATCTTGAAATATTCTCAAATTTTTGTAAGAAAACGATTTTTTATCAATTTTGATATTTTATGAAATTTTTCTAAATTTATATTTTTTTTGAAAATGAAAAAATTTCGAAAACTTGATTTTTTTTAAACTTGAAATATTTTTGAAAATTTTGATTTTCTTTTGAAAATATTAAAAATTACGAAATTTTTTGCAAAAGCATTTTTTGCACACCGTCTGCAAAGCAAAACGTGCCTTTCGCGATCGAATATGGACCGAATGTTTTTTCAATCATACAAATCGGCTATTCCATATTGTCGAAAATTGACACAAAATGTGTAAACATTATTAAAATCTCAATAAAATATCTGATAATTTGATGTGCATATGTTTAATAAACATTTTTGATCGCCAAATGGCTTTATTTTTTAAACTTTTTTATTGAGGGTCCATAACCGCTGGACCTGCCTTCCCAAAAAATTTACCAGTTGTTGATCAATACAAGTAAAATGTTTTATGAATTATTAAAATCGGACACTCCGTTCACTTAAAAACGGAGTTACCATTTTTGGCACTTTTTGCCCCGTATCTTCGGAACGGCTGCAACTGCCTTCGTCAAAAACTAATCAGAACGTTTCCTTATTGAAACAATTTAAAAAGCATTCGATTCCTATCGATAAGAAGACGTACTGATTAGTTTTTGGTAAAGTAGGCCCAGCCGTTCGGAGATCTGAAGTAAAAGAGTGGAAAAATGGAAATTGATTTTGTGAGAGAATACAGCATCCGATTTGAATAATTCTAAAAAGATTCAACTACTAATGATGAGAACATGTAGGAGCTAAAAGTGTAAAAAATGGCAGTTCTTGAGAAAACAAAGCTTCCGATTCGAATGATTCAAAAAACATTCTGCTTGTGAAGAAACGATTAATTTCAAAATTTCATAAAAAAATACACTCATATATTATACTATATACTTTAAATATTTTTTTTTTGAACTTCAGTTTATATATTTCTTTCAGTATTTATAATAATCTATTTGAAGTTATTTAATATTTTTCGAATATTTTATTAATGTAGAAGTACCAGCAATTTGCCTGAAGACACGATGCCATGCACCACTAGTTCTGTGTTTAAACAAAAAAAAAAGATAAAAAACGATGTCATTATTTTTAGTTACTGACGATATCATTAAACATTCAAATAGATAACAATCTCGGGTTAATGTTTAAGATATAAATAATAGTAATAATAAATAGTATATATTAAACTAGTGGGGTGTATGGCATCGTGCCTTAAGGCAAATTGCTGGAACTTCCCATACCGTAACGAAATGTTCGAGGAATACGAATGTTTTCAAATAGATTATTATTAATATTGTAACATTGTCTAATATTTATAAGAATTATATAAACTGAATTGCAAAGTTGAAATTATTTGTTTAAAGTATATTAGAACTATAGTCATAATTAAAAATAAAATCTGAATTATTTTCGATATACAAAAAAATTTTTTTTTGAAAAAAAAAAGTTGGAAAAAATAATGTTTTTTCCAAAATCAATTATTTTGTTAAGACAAGCAGAAAGTTCTTTGAATCATTTAAATCGGACGCTTAGTTCTCTCAAATACTGCCATTTTTTACACATTTAGCTTCGTATCTTCGAAATGGCTGAGTCTGCCTTTGCCAAAAACTAATAAACACTTCTCCCAATCATTACTAATTGAATGTTTTTTAGAACATTCAAATCGGATGCTCCGTTCTCTCAAAAACTCAATTTCTACTTTCTGCACTCTTTGCTCTTTATCTCCGTAACTGCGCGATCTGCCTTTGCCAAAAACTAATCAGCACATCTTCCTATCAATAGGAATCGAATGTTTTTCAAACCATTCAAATCGGTTAATCCGTGGGCCCGAAAACGTGACTGGAAATTTGTATCCATACATAAATACACACACACATCCATTTTTTTTTGAGGTATGCCAAAATGTTCAAAAAGCTTCAAAACGTGAAGAAATGTAAAAATTTTCAATTTCGATTTTCGGCCCATTACAATAACTTACCCTACGGGAAGTTAATAATACATTATAGTTAAGTATTCGTAATATAGTAGGTTCGATTTTATCCAAACGATTGTAATCCCGATATGTGGCATTGAACTAGAAAACCGTTAGAAACATCCACGAATAATCTCAACAATCAACATAATGAAGTATACATAAACGGTGAAAGTTGTGAAGACTGTTATTGCCATCATAATGGGGTATTTTTTGTGTTTTTTATTATTGCTTTTCTTTATCATTTGAGTGCTTTGCAAAACGGTAAATAATAAGATTTCACACACTAATGATCAATGACTTCGATATATAAATGAATGCATTCTTATGGATGAATGTTTGAGGTGCGATATTATTGCTAATGAACATGCCATTTTATTTTTATTATGATGTGAGCTACGTATTTATGGTAGTGCAATTTTTTTATTTCTATATATAATTTATATCATTTGCCATTTATATATAAATACAAAAATAAGTGAAGTACATATATGTACTCTTTTAATATCCAGTAATTGACATCACTGATCTAAGTGCAACATTACTCTATTTATTTTAGTACGGTTTCTGAACATTTTGGCATACCTCAGAAAAAATAGATGTGTGTCCGCATTTTTTCGTTCACGTTTTCGGGCGCACGGATCAACCGATTTGAATGGTTCATAAAACATTCGATAGGAAAATGTGCTGACTAGTTTTTGGCAAAGGCAGGTCCAGCCGATACGGATATAAAAAGCAAAGAGTGCAAAAAATAGAGATCGAGTTTTTGAGAGTACGGAGTATCCGATTTGAATGATCTAAAAAACGTTCAATTAGTAATGATTGGGAGAAAAGGCTATTAGTTTTTGGCAAAGGCAGGTCCAGCAATTTCGAAGATACAGAACTAAATATACAAAAAATGGCAGTTTTTGAGAGAAATAAGCATCCGATTTGAATGATTCAAAAAACTTTCTGTTTGTTTTGACAAAACAATTGCTTTTGGAAAAACATTTCATTTCAATTTTTTTTTGTATATCGAAAATAATTCAGATTTCAATTTTAATTTTGGCTAAAGTTTTAAAGCTCACTTATATAGTTTAAATAAATATTTTTGATTTTGTAATTCAGTTTATTTAATTCTTATAAATATTATACAATACAATACTGTAATATTTGTAATAATCTATTCGATGCAAATGACTCTCTAAGGCGTAAGTTATCAAGAATTTCTGATTTAACTTTAAGCGACAACACTCTTGCGACTATTCTCTTGCCAAAGCTTGTTCTTAATTTTTTTTTCTTATTTTTTTTTCTAATATAAAATTGCTAGTTTCAAGTATATGTTAATATGATATATTTTCTCAATTCTGTGTATAAATTACTCTTTTAGTTGTATGTACAAATTATATAGAACATATTTGAATCATAAAAAGATTAATTTTACAAGAATCTTCAATTCAAATATGTTTTAGTAAATAGCAATTTATTATTTTAGAGATCTTATTTCAACGTAAAAACATTTTATTTAAATGATTTAAAAGAACACTAATTCTAAAACTCGTAGATATCAATGAATATTGAAAGGTTTTAACTATCTTCTTATTTGATATCTCTTCTTTAGGTATAAATTAATAAAATAATCGCAAGAAATTCATTTTATGTCTGTTTAACAATGTTGAATTTTATTCATTTCATGATTTTATTTTATTGAATGATGAATGTAATCAATTATGTAGAAATCTTGAAAAAAACGAATATTTGCATCTGATAACACATTGCATAATGATACTACTAAAATATTGCAAAATATAGATGAGATGGTCAATACTATACGCAAATATGATTTGGTCTACATCTCAATGGTTACGACATGGACAGTAATTAGAATTGTAAATATACAATTTATCGCAACAGTTATTTTAACATATTACGGGAAAATACAGTTTAAAAGAAACGTTCTTCAATCATTTTTTTCGCATCATTATGATATCGGAATGAATTTACGAATTTAATTTTAATTTAGAAAGAATTTAATATTAATTTAGAATGAAATCCAGTTCTAGATGCATCTTTTCAATGCATTTTATGAAAGTATTTGCACGATAATGAATTGACAAGTGTTTAATTTCTGTGTAATAATTAGGATGAAATGAATTTTATTAATATTAGTCGCTCTGAACAACTGTATAAAATTATGATGTATTTTAAAATTATCAAAATCTGTTATAAATTTATCTTTGATATATATTCATACATATACTTTCATATATTCATACATATATTTATGATAAATTTGATCAATCTTCATTATCATTAAGTTACGGAGTGATTTGTTCTATATTTTGTTAGGTTGTCATTTAATAAAATAAAATAAATTATTATATTTATAATTTTTGTATCATTATTTTGTATTAATATGTAATACAAATATAATAAATTATTGAAGTAAAACTTCATTAGGCGCGACTAGGGTGTAAATCCGTACAAATGCAACGAAAGTGCGTTACGGCAGATGAGATAAGAGTCGAGTGCCAATGATTCGTCATTCGCTCTCGATGGTATCATTTCTAAACGGGTCGATTGTGATTAGTCGTTGATGCGTACCGATATCAACAAGGAAATCAGCATAGATAAATAAACATTTTAAAGTTACTTCGTAGTATAAATCTTGATTTAATGAAAAATGCCTGAATCAGAAAAATATTTTACGCTTTTCCGTAATATTTTACCCTGTTCCTTAGAAATTATTTCTATATCATTTGTAGTTTCTATAAATCTTTGAAGTTATTAAAATGTTAAATATTTTTAAAACAAGACAGATATTACAGCTGTTCAAAGAATGAGATTATATCGCCAGCGAAAAAGTAAAACAATACAAGCAGTCAATGAATGTATATTAATTTTAATTATATGAAGTTCTTCAAACACAATTACATGATGAGTGAAGTTGCGAAAGCAATATTTGTTTAGGTGTTGTTTAACATAATCCACAGTGTGAACGAATATTATAGAATTTATTCATCAGCAATTACTTCATTTCTCCAATGAAGGTTTATTTCTAAATCCTAATTACAATGACAAACCGATCAGGTCATATTTGAAGTATGACTTTAATTAAAATATTATACATATTTTTAATGCTATTATAAATATATAATTTATAATTTATCATTATATAAATGTGTATAATGGTTGACACTAATAAATATGTGCATCACGAGTGTTAACATATTACTAATAAACATTATTCAAAATTGTTATATTATGTATTTATTTTTACATAAATGCCATCTTGTACAGTAGCCTATAAGTTTTACTTCAATCGCGTGTGATCCTTACGCGCACTCTTTTTTATATTTCTATTCTATATTATTAATAATAATTTGATATTCATCACAAATAAAGTATCACTTTAAAAGATTTTATCTTGAATTAGTTCTTAAAATATACAATATAAACAAAATATTCAATAGTGTCCCAGACCTTGACGTCAACCCGAATCAGGGTGACCTTAACTATCCTTTTTTTTTTCATTCAACAATATATTTACAACTGTCCTACATAGACATTAAGTAAATCTTTTGGCAATTATATGTAAAAATGACATCGATATGACCTTAACTATCCTGAAAAACAAATTTGAAAAGAAAGTATCACGTTGTTTGGAAATTATGAGCTTTTAAGTACTAATGCATATAGAGCTTGGGTGATATAATCATTTTTCGGTTATTGTGGCTAATTTTTTACTAATTTTGTTAATTAAGACTTTTTGTTGAAATATGAATTTACTAAAGTGTACAGTTACATACGCTAATGTGTATGTAAAAATGTACTAAAGTGTATTGGCAAGTTTCATCAAAATTTGGCTTATTCACAAAATTGTAAAATAGTAAAATACTTGCTAAGTTTGTTTTTGATAAATTTTGAATAAAAAAATATGAACCTAAAAATGACATGATTTTTGCTAATACATTCTACTTACAATCATTTCAAATGTTATACGCACAAGCTTTAATGTCCTAGAGAGAATATATATATATATATATATATATATATATATATATATATATAATACATATATAATATATATATATAATACATTCTACTTACAATCATTTCAAATGTTATACGCACAAGCTTTAATGTCCTAGAGAGAATATATATATATATATATATATATATATATATATATATATATGTGTGTGTATATATATATAGTTACATACGTATAATTTATCAATGAAGATATTACACCTTCAGCTGCTCATACGTGCTTAAATGAAGAAAAGCGTGATGCACGAAGAATTCCTCTACAACTTTCTCCTTTTCTCAATAAATCATTACAAAGTACGATGAACTGTGGAGCTTACCAAGTCTTGAACTTTTTCAAGGTTTTAGATATTACGAAAGATTTTTCTTAATGCATCAACATTATGCATAATACGATATCGAAAGATAGTGTGACGTCACCGATCGCGACCATATCAGGTTTATGTGGTTTCATCTGAATAGACGTCGATCGATATAGATTAATTAAAAATAATTTATTTACTTGATAATTTAATGGTACTACTTCCCGTAGGGTCAGTTACAGTGATCGCAAAAAATCAAAAATTATTTTTTTTATATATTTTTACGTTTCAAAGTCTGATCATTTTAGCATATGTTAAAAAAATTGATGAATGTGTGTACATGTGCGAATACAATTTTTTGTCGACGATTTTGAGAACACGGATCAACCGAATTAAATGATTCAAAAAACAATCGATTCCTATTGAGAAAAGACGTGCTCATTACTTTTTGGCAAAAGCAGGTCCTGCTGTTTCGAAGATACAGGGCAAAAAGTTCAAAAAATGGCAATTCAGTTTGAGTAAACTAGATTTGATTTGATTAAAAAAATAGTTTACTAGCATTAACTGAAAGAAAAATTGATTACAATTTTGGCAAGGCAGCTTTAGCGGTTTCGGATATACAGAGGAAAAGTTCCAAACACAGGCATTTTAATTGTGTAAGCTCACTTATATACTTACATCAAAAAAGCGATTTTAATATTGGAAATTTGTTCAGGAAATTGAACCATGTCAGAGTGCCGTACAAATATGCACAAAATGACTTCAAAATTTTCGAAAAAAACTTTTTTTCCAAATTCTCAAATTTCAAAAATGCTGGACACAGTTCTCAATGTACACACATTTTTACGATAAAGGTATATCTTAAGAATGAATAGTTCCTAGAAATAGAATAGTCCTATGATGCATTAATTTATGAATGAATGCATCATAGGACTCTATAAACATGTGTTTACATTAAGTAAACAATACCGTTCGTCGCCTAATTTATAAGCTCTTAAAGGTCTGTATATAATTAAAAATACAAATTACTAATAGATTTTTTTTTAATTGCAATATCTGTTACAACTGCCAAATAATATAACAACATCTAGTAACAATAATGAACAATAACATAAATATAAATAAAAGAGTACAAAATAAGGGATAGTATTTTTATTAAAATGGTATCCGTATTATGATTATTTAATATAAAATAAAAGCATATAATAATAATAATAATAAAATTAATAAATAAAACTTTGCGAATAATAAAAATAATACTAGAAATACAATCAAGTGGAATAAAAACTCATGTTGCTGTCCTGGTGAATCAACCAGTTGGAACGTACCGGCGTTCAGTGCCTGCTGAATGATTTTGTTCTGCACTCGCTGAATGATCTGTATATTGTTTTTTTTTGACGTTGCCCCATAGTTGAATCCCATAGGATCACACTGGTTTGAAAATATATTTGTAAATAATTAGTTTGTTGTTCGTCGACAGTTCGGATCGTTTATTCAGCAACCAGTAATGTTTTTTAAATAGTTCATCAAGCTCCTGTTTTTTTCTTGTTAATGTGAACCCTCCAGTTCAATTTGGAGTCTAGGTGTATTCCGAGATATTTTACGGTATCTTTTACTGGGATTTCCTGTCCATTCAACTTAATTGTGGTACATATGTCAGTTCGCAGTGTGAAAATGATATGCGTAGATTTTGCACCATTTGTCATAATTCTCCATAAACAAAGCCATTTTGTAGCAATATCTAGATACTCCTGTAATAGTTGCGAAGCTATTACGGGTTCTTCATTTGCCGTGTGGATTTTAGAACAAATTTTTAACGAAATTCACGTTTTTATTGATGTTAGTCCCTATTATTAGACTTTATATATGGAGTATGTACACAAACCCAAACTAACTTTATGTCCCATAGTATCAAACATTAACTCACCACTTTATAAATTATCTAAATACATTAATACCTCCATAACTCCCGTCAGAAAACTATCCCCATATTTTTTAAAAAACTCCGATTTTTCTGACAAACTCAAACAAATCACAGTCCCTAATAACTACATACTAATCAGTTTAGATGTAGTTCCTTTGTTCACTAATGTTTTCTTAGACCTTATTCTTGAACCCATAACCGCCAAATGGTATGACATTTCCGCGCACACTGCTCTTTCCTTGCACTGGTTCTGAGAAACGATTAAATTCATTATTAACAACACTTTCTTTGAGTTCAACAACAACTTCTATTTCCAAACGTTTGACACCCCAATGGGCTCTTCAGTTTCCCCCTCCTTAGCAGAAATAGCATTACAACATATCGAATCAACAAGTTTCAAGTCGTACAATCAACAAATTATCTATTATCGATACGTTGATGACATAATAACATGCATTCCAAACAGCGACATAACATCTCTTGTAAATTATTTTAATTCATATAACAAACAATTGCCATTTACTTTCCAAATTGAAAATAACAATTCCATCAGCTTCCTAGACTTACAGTTTCACCGTAAAAACAATAACATAATTACTAATTGGTATCACAAACCAACTTACTCAGGTTGATACCTAAATGAACTTAATAGATCATGCTATACTTTTGTCTCATAACAAAATTTTGAAGAACAACCTCTCATTAGTATCACAAATCTTAAGTAAAAATTCTTATCCTCAACATTTGATCCAAACCATAACTAGAAACAAAATTTTATACCTCCAAAACCGCCATAATAGTTCCGAAAATTACGTCGAAACTATTACCTTACCCTTTATAAAAACTCTTCATTAAACATAATATTAGAGTAGTATTTACCCCAGATAACACCCTTTCAACATTATATATTCACTAAATTAGAATCTAAATTCAATCCGAAAATTTTAAGTAATTTAGTATACAAATTAAATTGTCTAAATTGCGAATAATTTTACATTGGCGAAACTAGCCAAAATTTACACAAAAGAATCTCAACATAGAAATAATTCAAAAAACTAAAATCAGAATAGAACAATGTTATCAGATCATATTAATATCCTTCAACATAACATTGATTTTCTAAACCCGAGTATTTTACATATTGAAACCAATATATTTAAAAGAAGATTTAGTGAAGGTGAAAGACTTGACAGCTATTCACTCTGCAATGATTACAAGATATTCCACGACAATTTTTCAAACAATATTATTACTGAATAAGCGTGTCATTTTTTATTACTTTCCGAAACTATATGTTTTTCCAGTTTGCACATTTTAAAAAAAATCTTTGTAAACGCATTCATTCAGCGTTTAGACTTCAACAACTATGTATCCAAATTTAGTTTTTTAACTCCAATTAGTTTTAAATAGTTGAACTTGAATTAGTTTGAAATGTTAGTTTTTTAACTCTAATTCATAATTAGGTTTGAATGTTTGAACTACTAATAGCTTGGTGTGAATATTATGTCAACTAATGTAGTATAGTGTTTAATTGTTTTTGTATGTAAGTACCTATTTTTAAGTCCAATATAATATGTTGTATCAATTTCCTTTGCAAAATTAATTACAAATAAATTTTTTAGTTGTCCACTGAATGACGGTCTCGATGAAGACTGAAACGTATGGATAAATAAAGCTGTTTTCCTAATTGCTTTAGTTTTTTTACTTGGTGATATTGCCTGACTCAACACACTCGTTTTAATATATTTATATATATATATATATATATATATATATATATATATATATATATATATATATTAGGGCGGGTCGATTTAAAAGTCGCTTAAGCACATATAATTTATGGATACTAGGGATCAAAATAAAATGGATACTAGGGAAGAAAATATACCTCTGAAATGAGTCCTGATGTCCCGTGCAATTTAACTTGTTAAATTGTTAAAATTTCTATAAAACATCTGATAATTTGATGTGCATATGTCTAATGATCATTCTTGACCACGAAATGGCATTTTTTTAAATTGTTTCATTATATTTCCGAAACCGCTAGACCTGTCTTCATGATCGATTCTTCATCTTATCAATACAAGTAAAATCTTCTTTGAATTATTTAAATCGGACGCTCCGTTCTCTTAAAAACGGAGAGGTAACGTTTTTGGCACTTTTTGACCCGTATTTTCGGATCCGCTAGACCTGCGTTCGCCAAAAACTATCAGCACGTCTCCTTATCAATACGAATCGAATGTTTTTTGAATTATTCAAATCGGTTGATCGGTGTTTCCGAAATCGTCGACGAAAATTTGTATCCGCACACACACACATACATCCATTTTTTCTAAGATATGCCAAAATATTCAGAAACCTTTGAGACGTAAAGATATATATAAATTTTCATTTTCGATTTTTTTGCGATTACTATAACTTGCCCTACGGAAAGTTGAAAAACAAGATGTTGAGTAAAGCGAAATGTATATTACTTTTAAAAATAATATGTTATAATATAAATTAAAACGAATAATGTAAAACGTATAAATACATCTATAGCTTACATGTAACGATATATAACATTAATTATAAACAATAGTGAATCAGTAATGTGACAGTTGTAATGTGAAGAAAGTAATAAAGCTAAATTCAATATTTCAATTTATAAGGTTTTTTTTTCACAGAAAATTTTTATAAATTTGTTTTGCAACTATTCCATAAAAAATAATATTGGCAATTTGTTAAGACATATTGTATGTGATTAATTAATCAGCAATATTATGTCTCCTTCGTTATCTGTTTGCGATGATTTGTCATTTATATTTACGGTTAAGTTTCCATAGTATTTATTTTTAACAGAAAAAATAAATTTTAGTAGGTACATCATGTATTTTCGTTCTGAATTTTCATGTTTTGTTATCAATGTTTCATGTTTCTCTATGCATGTGAAATTTTACTCTTTTACCATGTAAGGGGGCGTCCATTATGCACGTGAGCGAGTTTTTAAGGATTTTTAGGATATTCAAAATTACCCTCCCTCCCCCACCAAACATCACCTGTATTTTTAGTTACGTGATATTTATGTAATTTTTTTTTTTTTGAAAATGTTTGAATTTTTTTAAAAAAATCAGTTAAAAAATAAATACACGTGATATCTTACTATACTCCTCCGTCCCCTACGTGATATTTCGTAATTTTTTGTTAGAGCCCCCCTCCCCCTAGAAAACTCACGTGATTAATGGACGCCCAATTAATAAATTAGTCAAATCTTTAAAATCTTATACCAAAAAATCTACTTGAACAAAATATCAATGATTATTTGAATATTTTTTTTATGTCACTCGTTAAAGTGAGTCTATTTTCTCTTGCACTTACCGCGCTGCGATGGCCACGCCCATTCTCACAACATATGATAATTAGAGTTCAATAAATGCTTAGAACTTGTTTACCAGATTGATAGACAAATAACTTTCACAAATCACACGAAGGGTTATGATGGTCATAAAAAACGAAAAGAAATGCATAAAAGATTCCACAGGTAATTGACCTAACGATAAGTTCTGGGACATCACTTGGATTGTTCTTATAAAATTGATTACGTCATATGTCTTGATTAAGATGTGTGTGTGTATACATATATCTAATTTATTCAGATTTTTGTAACGACTGCTATTATATTAGTATGAAACTTTCTCTTCATTAATAATTCCTTTCACGGTTAGTCGAGATACAAGAGTTTAACTAATCATATCATTGAATGCATATATAGAAAAATACACACAGGTACATCGATCAATTCTTCAGGAATGCATTCGCACGTATTCCGATGCATAATACTTTTCCATCCGGTTAACAACATTTATTCCATGATTAAAATATTCAAAAATGTTATGCAGGAAACAAGCGTAACTCGGTTATACAACAAAATTTCACATCAATAATTTATAGGTCAATAATTGATTATCTATAAAAAAAACTTATTAACATATGTTTTGTATGTAAATCAAACGGTAGTAGAAAATTTATAAGTTGAAGTCGAAATATATTGCAACGATAGAGACAGAAATACATGATTTTGTATGCTAAGCGAATTTATGAGATGAATCACTTAACTGTGCGGGTTTTCCATGGTCATTATATAGGCTATTTCAACCCATTATTTGATATCGCTGATGTCTGATACGGGGCTTAGCTTTTCAATAAGTTCAAATGTGCAAACACCCTTATATATGTATTAGTATGGTCCTGAATATGGATGTTTTCAAATTTTCTTGCTCTCAGGGACTCAAATACGTAGAAATTGATAAAAAAAATCCTCTGAAAATTTTAGCTCTTCAATAACTCTAACATATTCCTTACTAAATACTTATTTTTTGAAATACATCAAACTTTTGTTGTATTTTTTTATTTATGATTAAAATAAGCAAATACAATGTTAGGCTCAAATTTTTGGATCACTTATCGTTAAGGTATAAAGCAAATGGAATTTTACCCACATTATTTTCATGAAAATTTTGGTGGAAATGCGGACAATCTTAAAGTTAATAGCTAAAGCTTTCAAAGATTTTTTTTATCAATTTGGAAGCATTTGAGCCCCTAGAAGTAAGGAAATTCGAAAACATCCATACTAAGGACCACCTTAATATTTACTTTTAGATAGTGCGCAATTCAATCAAACTTCGTATGGAAATAGCATGGAAAAAATTTTTGAAAATTAAAAAAAAAATTTTAGGTATAACTTAGCGACAAATAAATAAAAGTGAAGTCATTTTTTATTAAAAAATCGACGCTCTGCAAAATTTTTGAAAAAAATTTCATGCTATTTCTATACAAAACTTTGATTGAATTGCGCTCTATCTAAAAGACAATATTAAGAGCTAAAACTTTCAGAGAATTGTTTTTTATCAATTCGGAACCATTTGAACCCTTGGGAGCAAGGAAATTCAAAAATGTCCATATTAAGGACCACCCTAATATATATATATATATATATATATATATATATATATATGTGTGTGTGTGTGTGTGTGCGTGTGTTGTTAGTGTTAGTTACTATAAATAACTCTTAAAGTAAAATTTAAAGATGTAAATTGATTTTGGGCAAAATCTTCAAATTTAATCTAGAAGTTCAATCTCTTCCGGCAAGGTGAAATGTAGGACCTCGAATGACCATGACCCTTTTAAACAAATTGTTATTTGTTTAAACAATATGTGACCCGCTTTCTACTATGTACGTACACGAACGCTTTTATTAAGACTTATCTAAAGCCACAATGCATGTGTTTGTTAACTTACAAATTGTGTAAATTTCGTTTAAAGCTGAATTTTATCGATATGTTACATTTGTATATATGCATATATGAACACTTACACATGACCATGTGTAAAAATTATGTACATAAACGTAGAATAAAAAACTCTAGTTTATTACTGGTTTGACAAATTTTCAGTAAACTCAACAGTGCATAAAAATTACAATCAATTGATGCCTTTCTTATATTCTGTTAATCACTTATTCATGTGATTCATATGATATACGAAACTGTTTTAGCTCATCCTGATGTTGATTCGATCTTATCCCATTAGTGTCCCAAGAAACCTATATCAGAGGTATTATATTTCAGTATCAAGAATAATATATATATATATATATATATATATATATATATATATATATATATATATAATCAAGACGTAAATATGAACACACGCTAATTTTTTTTCGGACCTTTCAAGAAAGTCCTATAAGCTTGTTTAATGTCTTCTTCATAAAGTGCCTTTCAAAAGGCAACCTTTCTAATAAATTTAATATTAGAATAATTGAATATTAATAACAATATTTCTATCTCTATTATCAAGTGGAAATCAAAGTCACTGCTGCTTGGGGGGCGTCTATTAATCACGTGAAGTTTTTAGGGGGAGGTGGGGTCTGACAAAAAATCACAAAATATCACGTGGGGGAGGGAGGGGTATAGTAAGATATCACGTGTATTAATTTTTTAACTATTTTTTTTAAAAAAATTCAAGAATTTCAAAAAAACTTTAAAAATTTTACAGTTTTATCACTTAACTAAAAATACACGTGGTGTTTGGTGGGGGAGGGGGGTAATTTCAAATATCACCACGTATCACCAAGGGGGATGGGGGGTCTAAAAATCCTTTAAAACTCGCTCACGTGATTAATGGACGCCCCCTTGGCATTATGCTGTCACAGGCGACTTCTGATTCGGAGCCCATAGCTCTAACAACCAAGCCACGAGAAAGCCTTAGATATATTACATATACATATACATATACATATACATAAATATGATAATAATATATTATTTATTTAGACAAATCTAGTTACAAGATATTTTATACCAACAATGGATACAAATTAATACTGTAAATACAGTCATTTTTAGGATACGCATAGAAATTTAAAAATAATGTAATTATCTATGTTTAAGGTTTAAATTCATAACGGATTTTGCATAATAAAATTTCAATTGTTTAATTTTGCAATAATTGCATACTAATTAGACGTGTATAAGACTAAAAACATTCAACAGAATCCGATACAAAAGCAACACTATTTTCTTTAAAGTCCTAGTTAACACTAACATTGATTTTTCAAAGTTTACTACAACACAAAAAAAATAGGGAAGACATTTATTATAATATAAATATTTATTGTCATTCATGATGGTAATACTTTAGTTATCAAATACTAATTATCGAAAGGTCAACATGTCTCAATTGCATAATTCAACGATTAACGTCATATTGATTTTTATTAATAAAGTTATAAATATTTAAGTATGCGATACTCACTAAATATAGCATATCACAAAGTAGAGCAAAATAATAGTTTATTAATGCGAAAACAATCAATAAATCGCTGGTAAAAAATTAGATTTAGTAAGCTAAAAAATTCCACAATGCATTGAATGATAAATTCACAAGAAAGATAAATTGCAAAAAAAGTCTTGACTAACTATTTATGAAATAAAATGTTAAATAGTAAAGAATGATTGATTGTATTAAAGAATTTCACAGTAAATTTGATGTCAAAGTCTTAATTCAGTATCCAAAATCTATTGCTATCTATTACTATATATTGCTAATAATTCTTTATCATAATTTGGCGCCGTTAAAAATTAGAATATCTGTTTCTTATGCATATCAAATCAGAAATTAAGAATATAATAAAGATTTTCATGAAAGTATAAATATGAAACATAAACCTAGAAAGTATTTTACATACAGTCGTGTAGGGAATAACGTATAAGTATTAATATACCCTAATTATTAGAAAAAAACGAACAAAAAATGCATATAGATACAAGAAGTAACCTAGATATTTCCATACATAATTGATAAAAGCTTCTAAATAACAAGCATGTGGGCTCCCAAATTATATAGTATCATTCGTCGTTTAAATTTCATAACAACAATTAAAATTGTAACAACATTATTTCTGAAAAATGTAAATAAATAAATGAATAATAATAAATGTACAAAGACTACCTCGATGCAGTAGTTTTTTTACCAAGGCTATCAAGAATTGATGGATAATTCCGAACAACTTAAGTGGGCAAACCAGAACAAACTCTCCCTTATTTGTAATAATATGGAACACCTTCGGTATAACAAATTATTCAATTAGGTTTTTCCCAAATAAAATAGCATAAAAATAAATATGAAAATGATAGCATATTTTTGTTGTTAATGTATAAAGAGTTCCTTTAATTTTTTATTGAAATGCGATTTATTTATTTCTAAACAAGGCGTTATCAATAATTGCAGCCTCCTATCAAAAACGTTAGAGCTTTCCGAAGCTTCATAGAAAAGCTACGTTTACTTTGAAACTATATCAGTTTCGACGCCCACTTTGACCAGCTTGATATCAAGCAGTAGTGTTATTAGTGTTCATTAAAATTATAGATATAAAATATGATAGCTTTTCGAGTAATTGCATTAATATGTAACGGTTCTATTAGAAAAAAATATATGCCTCGTCAGAAAGATGGCTAAAATTGTATCACCAAAGCTCAAAAACTAATTAATTTCTGTTTAAATAGAAAAATTAGGAGTTCAATAACAGTATTAATAACTAATTATTCAGAAATAAAATTAATAAATTATAATAATTATAAAAAAAATCATAAAAGGTTTGTTGAATCATGAATTATGAAAATAATTTTAATAAAACTAAAACTTTGAAATTATTTCCATTTATAAGTAAATGGCACAACAAGTAAATAACTAGCGGTGCATCATATCGTGCTTTAAAGCAAATTGCTAGAACTTCTCGTACTGTTATGAAATATTCAAGAAATTTCAAAAATACTTACAAAAATACAAATAATAATTTCGTTATTCGTATTTGATAATGACAAAATATAAGAGTTTATAAATTGGACAACGACATTTATATATTTTTACTAAATAAATAAAATAAATAAACAAAACATAATCAACCAAAATTAAATGAAAGACCTTTTCTAATATTTATAAGAATTATATAAACTGAATTGCAAATTTAAAATTATTTATTTGAATATATATGTAGGTGGGTTGGTTTTAACATATCAGATAGAATTAAAATTAAAATCAGAATCATTTTCGATATTTAGAAACAAAATTTTTTTGAAAAATTTGAAATTTTGAAATAAACTAGTGGGGCGCATGGCATTGTGCCTTAAAGCAAATTGCTTGAACTTCCCGTACCAAAAATTATTATTTTTTTAAAAGATTAACATTTTTGAAAAAAAATTACTCTGAAAAATTAGATTTTTGAGAAACTATAAATTTTTGACAAAAATTTACTTTTTTTTGAAAAAAAGACTTTGAAGAAAAGTGTATTTTGAAATATTTTGGAAATTTTGAACTTTTTTCAAAGCAATCGTACTGCTTTAACTGCATAGAGACGAAATATCGAAGCGCGTAAGCGCCGCGCTGCAGTCGAACGGATAAGGAATGGTACGGAACCCATAGGAATGTAAACAAAATTTATACTTATTGTTAAAATCTCTATAAAATATCTGATAATTTGATGTGCATATGTCTAATGATCATTTTTGACCGCCAATGGCATTTTTTTTTACTTTTTTTACTAGATCTCCGAAATCGCTAGACCGGCCTTCATGAAAATTTGATCAGTTCTTCATCTTGTTAATACAAGTAAAATGTTTTTTGAATTGTTCAAACCGGACGCTCCGTTCTCTCAAAAAAAGAAATTACCGTTTTTGGCACTTTTTGCCCCATATCTTCGGAACGGCTAGACCTGCCTTCGCCAAAAACTAATCAGCACGTCTCCTTATCAATATGAATCGAATGTTTTTTGAATTATTCAAATCGCTTCATCCGTGTTCCCAAAATCGTCGACGAAAATTTGTATCCGAACACATATACACACGCACACGCATACACCCACACACATACAAACACACACATCCATTTTTTCTAAGGTATGCTACAATATTCAGAAACCTCTGAAGCGTAAAGATATATAAAAATTTTCATTTTCGATTTTTTTGCGATTGCTATAACTTACCCTACGGGAAGTTAAAAATATGTTTTTCGTCTTCTCCAAAATTAATTGTTTCATCACACTGTCAACACAAGCCAAGTGTTTTTTGAGTCATTTGAAGCGGTTGCTTCGTTCTTTCAAAACCTGCCAATTTTGCAGTTTTAGCTCCGTATCTCAAAACTGCTCGACTGTCTGTGCCAAAAACCAATCACCAAGTCACCCAATCATTACCAATTGAAAGTTTTTTGAATCATTAACAAAAATCATCGACAAAAATTGTATCCACACATACACACAACACGCACACATCCATTTTTTTCAAGAGTATTCAAAATGTTCAGAAACCTCTGAAAAGATATGCAAAAAAAAATTTTTTTTTTATTTGACTATGGAAAGTTGTACAAATTAAAACCGTTAAACCACAATTATAAAGCTCAGAAAAAAATCAAATTCTTGTTAATAAATTTTAATTTCTTTAACATTTTTGAAAATTTTGAAAATATTTGAAAAATTTGAATTTTGAAAAAATAGAAAAAAATTGATTATAAATTTTTTTTAAACATTTGTATGTTTTTGAAAATACTGATATTTTTTTAAAACTTGAACATTTTTTTAAATCAGATTTTTTCTTCGTAAACCACTCAAAATTCATCAGTTTACATAAATTTTATAATAATAAATTTATCACAAAGATAGAACAACCATTTGTGTTGCCACCTATAAAAAGCCACGACGTTTAAATAAAATGAAAACAAACTAATATTTGCAACAAAAGTCGATTTTATCTCATTTCACGTTCGAAATATACATACTTTTTCCTCTAATGATCAAGAAATATGAATGAGAATTTTGTTCGATGCCTGAAACACCGAAAATTTTTACAACTGGACATTTATTGGTCATTTGGTCATAAATTGCTCGATTGCCTGG
>NW_020538040.1:87184601-87215231 GCF_003426905.1 Ctenocephalides felis | reverse complement strand
CTCCCCACCAAACATCACCTGTATTTTTAGTTACGTGATATTTATGTAATTTTTTTTTTTTTGAAAATGTTTGAATTTTTTTAAAAAAATCAGTTAAAAAATAAATACACGTGATATCTTACTATACTCCTCCGTCCCCTACGTGATATTTCGTAATTTTTGTTAGAGCCCCCCTCCCCCTAGAAAACTCACGTGTGATTAATGGACGCCCAATTAATAAATTAGTCAAATCTTTAAAATCTTATACCAAAAAATCTACTTGAACAAAATATCAATGATTATTTGAATATTTTTTTTATGTCACTCGTTAAAGTGAGTCTATTTTCTCTTGCACTTACCGCGCTGCGATGGCCACGCCCATTCTCACAACATATGATAATTAGAGTTCAATAAATGCTTAGAACTTGTTTACCAGATTGATAGACAAATAACTTTCACAAATCACACGAAGGGTTATGATGGTCATAAAAAACGAAAAGAAATGCATAAAAGATTCCACAGGTAATTGACCTAACGATAAGTTCTGGGACATCACTTGGATTGTTCTTATAAAATTGATTACGTCATATGTCTTGATTAAGATGTGTGTGTGTATACATATATCTAATTTATTCAGATTTTTGTAACGACTGCTATTATATTAGTATGAAACTTTCTCTTCATTAATAATTCCTTTCACGGTTAGTCGAGATACAAGAGTTTAACTAATCATATCATTGAATGCATATATAGAAAAATACACACAGGTACATCGATCAATTCTTCAGGAATGCATTCGCACGTATTCCGATGCATAATACTTTTCCATCCGGTTAACAACATTTATTCCATGATTAAAATATTCAAAAATGTTATGCAGGAAACAAGCGTAACTCGGTTATACAACAAAATTTCACATCAATAATTTATAGGTCAATAATTGATTATCTATAAAAAAAACTTATTAACATATGTTTTGTATGTAAATCAAACGTAGTAGTAGAAAATTTATAAGTTGAAGTCGAAATATATTGCAACGATAGAGACAGAAATACATGATTTTGTATGCTAAGCGAATTTATGAGATGAATCACTTAACTGTGCGGGTTTTCCATGGTCATTATATAGGCTATTTCAACCATTATTTGATATCGCTGATGTCTGATACGGGGCTTAGCTTTTCAATAAGTTCAAATGTGCAAACACCCTTATATATGTATTAGTATGGTCCTGAATATGGATGTTTTCAAATTTTCTTGCTCTCAGGGACTCAAATACGTAGAAATTGATAAAAAAAATCCTCTGAAAATTTTAGCTCTTCAATAACTCTAACATATTCCTTACTAAATACTTATTTTTTGAAATACATCAAACTTTTGTTGTTTTTATTTATTTATGATTAAAATAAGCAAATACAATGTTAGGCTCAAATTTTTGGATCACTTATCGTTAAGGTATAAAGCAAATGGAATTTTACCCACATTATTTTCATGAAAATTTTGGTGGAAATGCGGACAATCTTAAAGTTAATAGCTAAAGCTTTCAAAGATTTTTTTTATCAATTTGGAAGCATTTGAGCCCCTAGAAGTAAGGAAATTCGAAAACATCCATACTAAGGACCACCTTAATATTTACTTTTAGATAGTGCGCAATTCAATCAAACTTCGTATGGAAATAGCATGGAAAAAATTTTTGAAAATTAAAAAAAAAATTTTAGGTATAACTTAGCGACAAATAAATAAAAGTGAAGTCATTTTTTATTAAAAAATCGACGCTCTGCAAAATTTTTGAAAAAAATTTCATGCTATTTCTATACAAAACTTTGATTGAATTGCGCTCTATCTAAAAGACAATATTAAGAGCTAAAACTTTCAGAGAATTGTTTTTTATCAATTCGGAACCATTTGAACCCTTGGGAGCAAGGAAATTCAAAAATGTCCATATTAAGGACCACCCTAATATATATATATATATATATATATATATATATATATATGTGTGTGTGTGTGTGTGTGTGCGTGTGTTGTTAGTGTTAGTTACTATAAATAACTCTTAAAGTAAAATTTAAAGATGTAAATTGATTTTGGGCAAAATCTTCAAATTTAATCTAGAAGTTCAATCTCTTCCGGCAAGGTGAAATGTAGACCTCGAATGACCATGACCCTTTTAAACAAATTGTTATTTGTTTAAACAATATGTGACCCGCTTTCTACTATGTACGTACACGAACGCTTTTATTAAGACTTATCTAAAGCCACAATGCATGTGTTTGTTAACTTACAAATTGTGTAAATTTCGTTTAAAGCTGAATTTTATCGATATGTTACATTTGTATATATGCATATATGAACACTTACACATGACCATGTGTAAAAATTATGTACATAAACGTAGAATAAAAAACTCTAGTTTATTACTGGTTTGACAAATTTTCAGTAAACTCAACAGTGCATAAAAATTACAATCAATTGATGCTTTCTTATATTCTGTTAATCACTTATTCATGTGATTCATATGATATACGAAACTGTTTTAGCTCATCCTGATGTTGATTCGATCTTATCCCATTAGTGTCCCAAGAAACCTATATCAGAGGTATTATATTTCAGTATCAAGAATAATATATATATATATATATATATATATATAATCAAGACGTAAATATGAACACACGCTAATTTTTTTTCGGACCTTTCAAGAAAGTCCTATAAGCTTGTTTAATGTCTTCTTCATAAAGTGCCTTTCAAAAGGCAACCTTTCTAATAAATTTAATATTAGAATAATTGAATATTAATAACAATATTTCTATCTCTATTATCAAGTGGAAATCAAAGTCACTGCTGCTTGGGGGGCGTCTATTAATCACGTGAAGTTTTTAGGGGGAGGTGGGGTCTGACAAAAAATCACAAAATATCACGTGGGGGAGGGAGGGGTATAGTAAGATATCACATGTATTAATTTTTTAACTATTTTTTTTAAAAAAATTCAAGAATTTCAAAAAAACTTTAAAAATTTTACAGTTTTATCACTTAACTAAAAATACACGTGGTGTTTGGTGGGGGAGGGGGGTAATTTCAAATATCACCACGTATCACCAAGGGGGATGGGGGGTCCAAAAATCCTTTAAAACTCGCTCACGTGATTAATGGACGCCCCCTTGGCATTATGCTGTCACAGGCGACTTCTGATTCGGAGCCCATAGCTCTAACAACCAAGCCACGAGAAAGCCTTAGATATATTACATATACATATACATATACATAAATATGATAATAATATATTAATTATTTAGACAAATCTAGTTACAAGATATTTTATACCAACAATGGATACAAATTAATACTGTAAATACAGTCATTTTTAGGATACGCATAGAAATTTAAAAATAATGTAATTATCTATGTTTAAGGTTTAAATTCATAACGGATTTTGCATAATAAAATTTCAATTGTTTAATTTTGCAATAATTGCATACTAATTAGACGTGTATAAGACTAAAAACATTCAACAGAATCCGATACAAAAGCAACACTATTTTCTTTAAAGTCCTAGTTAACACTAACATTGATTTTTCAAAGTTTACTACAACACAAAAAAAATAGGGAAGACATTTATTATAATATAAATATTTATTGTCATTCATGATGGTAATACTTTAGTTATCAAATACTAATTATCGAAAGGTCAACATGTCTCAATTGCATAATTCAACGATTAACGTCATATTGATTTTTATTAATAAAGTTATAAATATTTAAGTATGCGATACTCACTAAATATAGCATATCACAAAGTAGAGCAAAATAATAGTTTATGAATGCGAAAACAATCAATAAATCGCTGGTAAAAAATTAGATTTAGTAAGCTAAAAAATTCCACAATGCATTGAATGATAAATTTCACAAGAAAGATAAATTGCAAAAAAAGTCTTGACTAACTATTTATGAAATAAAATGTTAAATAGTAAAGAATGATTGATTGTATTAAAGAATTTCACAGTAAATTTGATGTCAAAGTCTTAATTCAGTATCCAAAATCTATTGCTATCTATTACTATATATTGCTAATAATTCTTTATCATAATTTGGCGCCGTTAAAAATTAGAATATCTGTTTCTTATGCATATCAAATCAGAAATTAAGAATATAATAAAGATTTTCATGAAAGTATAAATATGAAACATAAACCTAGAAAGTATTTTACATACAGTCGTGTCAGGGAATAACGTATAAGTATTAATATACCCTAATTTATTAGAAAAAAACGAACAAAAAATGCATATAGATACAAGAAGTAACCTAGATATTTCCATACATAATTGATAAAAGCTTCTAAATAACAAGCATGTGGGCTCCCAAATTATATAGTATCATTCGTCGTTTAAATTTCATAACAACAATTAAAATTGTAACAACATTATTTCTGAAAAATGTAAATAAATAAATGAATAATAATAAATGTACAAAGACTACCTCGATGCAGTAGTTTTTTTACCAAGGCTATCAAGAATTGATGGATAATTCCGAACAACTTAAGTGGGCAAACCAGAACAAACTCTCCCTTATTTGTAATAATATGGAACACCTTCGGTATAACAAATTATTCAATTAGGTTTTTCCCAAATAAAATAGCATAAAAATAAATATGAAAATGATAGCATATTTTTGTTGTTAATGTATAAAGAGTTCCTTTAATTTTTTATTGAAATGCGATTTATTTATTTCTAAACAAGGCGTTATCAATAATTGCAGCCTCCTATCAAAAACGTTAGAGCTTTCCGAAGCTTCATAGAAAAGCTACGTTTACTTTGAAACTATATCAGTTTCGACGCCCACTTTGACCAGCTTGATATCAAGCAGTAGTGTTATTAGTGTTCATTAAAATTATAGATATAAAATATGATAGCTTTTCGAGTAATTGCATTAATATGTAACGGTTCTATTAGAAAAAAATATATGCCTCGTCAGAAAGATGGCTAAAATTGTATCACCAAAGCTCAAAAACTAATTAATTTCTGTTTAAATAGAAAAATTAGGAGTTCAATAACAGTATTAATAACTAATTATTCAGAAATAAAATTAATAAATTATAATAATTATAAAAAAAATCATAAAAGGTTTGTTGAATCATGAATTATGAAAATAATTTTAATAAAACTAAAACTTTGAAATTATTTCCATTTATAAGTAAATGGCACAACAAGTAAATAACTAGCGGTGCATCATATCGTGCTTTAAAGCAAATTGCTAGAACTTCTCGTACTGTTATGAAATATTCAAGAAATTTCAAAAATACTTACAAAAATACAAATAATAATTTCGTTATTCGTATTTGATAATGACAAAATATAAGAGTTTATAAATTGGACAACGACATTTATATATTTTACTAAATAAATAAAATAAATAAACAAAACATAATCAACCAAAATTAAATGAAAGACCTTTTCTAATATATAAGAATTATAAAACTGAATTGCAAATTTAAAATTATTTATTTGAATATATATGTAGGTGGGTTGGTTTTAACATATCAGATAGAATTAAAATTAAAATCAGAATCATTTTCGATATTTAGAAACAAAATTTTTTTGAAAAATTTGAAATTTTGAAATAACTAGTGGGGCGCATGGCATTGTGCCTTAAAGCAAATTGCTTGAACTTCCCGTACCAAAATTATTATTTTTTTAAAAGATTAACATTTTTGAAAAAAAATTACTCTGAAAAATTAGATTTTTGAGAAACTATAAATTTTTGACAAAAATTTACTTTTTTTTGAAAAAAAGACTTTGAAGAAAAGTGTATTTTGAAATATTTTGGAAATTTTGAACTTTTTTCAAAGCAATCGTACTGCTTTAACTGCATAGAGACGAAATATCGAAGCGCGTAAGCGCCGCGCTGCAGTCGAACGGATAAGGAATGGTACGGAACCCATAGGAATGTAAACAAAATTTATACTTATTGTTAAAATCTCTATAAAATATCTGATAATTTGATGTGCATATGTCTAATGATCATTTTTGACCGCCAATGGCATTTTTTTTTACTTTTTTTACTAGATCTCCGAAATCGCTAGACCGGCCTTCATGAAAATTTGAGCCAAGCTCTTTTTTTTTATGTTAATTACTAGATTTGATCAATCGTTATCCGTTTCTCACATGAATACAAAAAAAGATCCGTTTTTTGATCAGTTCTTCATCTTGTTAATACAAGTAAAAGTTTTTTGAATTGTTCAAACGGACGCTCGTTCTCTCAAAAAAAGAAATTACCGTTTTTGGCACTTTTTGCCCCATATCTTCGGAACGGCTAGACCTGCCTTCGCCAAAAACTAATCAGCACGTCTCCTTATCAATATGAATCGAATGTTTTTTGAATTATTCAAATCGCTTCATCCGTGTTCCCAAAATCGTCGACGAAAATTTGTATCCGAACACATATACACACGCACACGCATACACACACACATACAAACACACACATCCATTTTTTCTAAGGTATGCTACAATATTCAGAAACCTCTGAAGCGTAAAGATATATAAAAATTTTCATTTTCGATTTTTTTGCGATTGCTATAACTTACCCTACGGGAAGTTAAAAATATGTTTTTCGTCTTCTCCAAAATTAATTGTTTCATCACACTGTCAACACAAGCCAAGTGTTTTTTGAGTCATTTGAAGCGGTTGCTTCGTTCTTTCAAAACCTGCCAATTTTGCAGTTTTAGCTCCGTATCTCAAAAACTGCTCGACTGTCTTTGCCAAAAACCAATCACCAAGTCACCCAATCATTACCAATTGAAAGTTTTTTGAATCATTAACAAAAATCATCGACAAAAATTGTATCCACACATACACACAACACGCACACATCCATTTTTTTCAAGAGTATTCCAAAATGTTCAGAAACCTCTGAAAAGATATGCAAAAAAAAATTTTTTTTTTTATTTGACTATGGAAAGTTGTACAAATTAAAACCGTTAAACCACAATTTATAAAGCTCAGAAAAAAATCAAATTCTTGTTAATAAATTTTAATTTCTTTAACATTTTTGAAAATTTTGAAAATATTTGAAAAATTTGAATTTTGAAAAAATAGAAAAAAATTGATTATAAATTTTTTTTAAACATTTGTACGTTTTTGAAAATACTGATATTTTTTTAAAACTTGAACATTTTTTTAAATCAGATTTTTTCTTCGTAAACCACTCAAAATTCATCAGTTTACATAAATTTTATAATAATAAATTTATCACAAAGATAGAACAACCATTTGTGTTGCCACCTATAAAAAGCCACGACGTTTAAATAAAATGAAAACAAACTAATATTTGCAACAAAAGTCGATTTTATCTCATTTCACGTTCGAAATATACATACTTTTTCCTCTAATGATCAAGAAATATGAATGAAATTTTGTTCGATTGCCTGAAACACCGAAAATTTTTACAACTGGACATTTATTGGTCATTTGGTCATAAATTGCTCGATTGCCTGGTTGCCTAGTGGATGGGTGCCATAAGACTCACAAAAGCACAACAGCTCATAAGACTCGTTGAGTTCCGATTGCTGTTAAAAATAGATTTAAAAAAGTTAAACCACCCGCCTGAACAAGTATGTTCAACAGATAATGTAAACAGCAGGCAACAAATGGCATGCGCTGATTTCAACGAAGAAGTTGATGAACCTGAGCCAAGAATAATGGAAATGTTCATTGTGGTCATAAATGGTCATAAATTGCTCGATTGCCTGGTTGCCTAGTGGATGGGTGCCATAAGACTCACAAAAGCACAACAGCTCATAAGACTCGTTGAGTTCCGATTGCTGTTAAAAATAGATTTAAAAAAGTTAAACCACCCGCCTGAACAAGTATGTTCAACAGATAATGTAAACAGCAGGCAACAAATGGCATGCGCTGATTTCAACGAAGAAGTTGATGAACCTGAGCCAAGAATAATGGAAATGTTCATTGTCAATATAAATATCAGACACAAAAAACAAAGAGGAGAGGCAAATAACGCATTCCTTATTGACAAAGACAAAGATACAGTTATAATTTCGACGTTCGCCTGAACAAGAACGACTATCGCGGAACAGTCGTAATTTCGATGGAACGAAAGTTAACGAAAAGTGAGAAATCCGTTGGAAGCTAAAACATTCACTCATCACTCATCATCAGAGGAAATGGAGAGGAATCGCGTTATTCGTTAAATACATTTTCTCATTATTTGATGATAAATTGTTTAAGGGGGTATTTTAGTGTAGACATTCAGAAAAATCGAATTTTTTTTTATTTCACATTTTCGAAGTTTAACTATCTAAGAATATGGGTACGAGAAGGTTTTTGAAAATTTGAATTATTTTCGGAGATATAGGCATTTTACTTACTCGGTCTCCATACTGGTTTGGGTTCACGCAAAACTTTAAATGCGTTTTTCTCAGAACAGACTTTTTCAGTACTTTTGACACGATTTCTCGAGTTTTAATCGACCGATTAAAACTCGATTCACTTGAAATGTTCAGAGAGTCTTATTTATAGACCTATCTATAGCTCGAACTAGGATTATCCCCAAATTCCAATTTTTACTGTTTTTAAAAAATTCGAGAAACTCAAAAAAACAGCAAAAAAACACTTTTTTTCAAACAGTCGCCAATTTGTAAAAAAAAATTGTTTCACCACCGCTAGTTCGGGCGATTGCGACATCATTGTAGATTAATAATATTTTTATTTTTTGCATTTCCGATCGCTAGGAGGGCTGAAATCATGTCAAGACTGAGGTGCCAATTTTTTGAGACCACCCACTTCATCAGTTGCCAGTTTTTACAATTTTCAACTTTTTTATTTTTTAATTTTTGTTTTGTATTTTAATAATATTAATAAAAAAGTGGTAAAAAATGGATAGTAAAAACATTCATTGCTTTCTTTTACGACACTTTAAAAATGACCTAAAATTCATCGCTCTACACTAGAAACCCCCTTAATAACGAATACTTACACGGCCGTTTTATAAAATATTGATACAGTAGAATCTCGATTATCCGGACCTCAGTTATACGGATTCGCGATTATCCGGACTACTAACCGCGACTAATTTATATGCATGTACATATCTACAATTAATACATTATCTACAATAATACAAGAAACTTTGTTCAGTATATAATGTTCCTTCGAAACAAAGTTTCAATTTCTTAATAAACATTATTTTCGTTGATATCTATGTATGTATTTATTATTTTTAATAAATATACAACATTATTCTTCATACATTCGATTATCCGGATGCCTATCGACAAAAAATAGTCCGGTTAATCGAGGTTCTACTGTATTTAAAATTATAACCTAATAAATTTTGATTGCGATGCAGTTATTGTTTTGCGATGCTTATTAACATCATCATCATTATGTATATCATTTCATAAAATATATAGTTCTCAAAATTCATATGGCTGCCAATTTAATTTAATTTAATTTAACAAAATTGAAAAGAACAACTGGGTAGCCAAATCTTTAAGAACGTTAATTCTATAATTTACATATATACTGAACATTTTTCTTGTAAAGGCAGAATTTAACAGAGAAAAATTATATCAACAATTTATTGATTTCATTGATTGATTTATTATTATTTTCACTGAAGTTGTAAAAATTTTATATAAATATTTGGTATTACTCAGACCTTATAATATATTAATGGTTTCACCACATATTGAAATGTAGTTTCTTAAATATACTTTATATAAAGCCATAATAAAACCGATCTGGGATAATGGCTTTGAGTTGTGAGGTTACGCCAGTGGATCAAGAATTTCATCTATTCAAAGGAAAGTCAATAATTGTGAGATATATTGCTAATACACCTTGGTATATTAGCAACCAAATAATACACAACGATCTGAGAATTGACACTGTCCAGGAAGTAGCAAAAAACAGAAGTGGGATCCATCATGATAAGATTATCAATCACAATAACTCTGCAATCATTCCCATATTAGAACCATCAGTTATTAGAAGATTGAATAAGAAGTATCCCTTTCGATCTAATGTATTAAAATGGAGTAGTTCACTGGGGTTACTACCTCCAGTATGTAGAACTCCAGTACCATCACTAGAATTCTAATAACAAGACAATTGTTAGGGGATTTTTTGATTTTCTGTTTACTGTTTAATTTTTTTTTGAATATATATATCGCTACTCATAAAAATTAAAAAAAAAAATTTACTAATAACTTTTAATAATAATATTTTAAATTCTAAGAATTTCCAGACTAGTCAGATTCTAATTAGTTAAATAAACTAGAATTATGTGCTTTTAAAAATATTTTAAAGTAAAACACTGTAGTAACATGAGACCAATCCCAGCATATGAAACGCGCAAAGCCGAAAAAAAATTCTACTAGCGTATGCGGCGATTAAAACGGTACATTGTGTTACTCTTTATAAATTTTAGACGATATCAGTCATATAGAATTTGATGTTTGAACATCTTGTTTATATATATACAAATTAATGGATTAAAACTAGTGGGGTGTGTAGAATCGTGCCTTAAGGCAAATTGCTGGAACTTCCCGTACCGTAACGAAATGTTCGAGGAATACTGAATGTTTTCAAATAGATTATTATAAATATTGTAGCATTGTCTAATATTTATAAGAATTATATAAACTGAATTGCAAAGTTGAAATTATTTGTTAAACAAGTATATTAGAACTTTAATCAGAATTAAAAATAAAATCTGATTTATTTTCGATATACAAAAAAAATTTTTTTGAAAAAAAAAATTTGAAAAAAAAATTATTTTGAAACAAACATTTTTTTCCAAAATCAATTACTATGTTAAAATAAGCAGAAAGTTCTTTGAATCATTTAAATCGGACGCTTAGTTCTCTCAAAAACTGCTATTTTTTTTTTAACAAATGGCTAGGCCTACCTATGCCAAAAACTAATAACCACTTCTCTCAATCATTACTAATTAAATGCTTTTTAGATCATTCAAATCGGATGCTCCGTTCTCTCAAAAACTCGATTTCTATTTTCTGCACTCTTTACTCTTTAACTCCGTAACTGCTGGACCTGCCTTTGGCAAAAACTGATCAGCACATCTCCCTATCAATAGGAATCGAATGTTTTTTGAACCATTCAAATCGGTTGACCCGTGCGCCCGAAAACGTGACCGAAAAATTGTATCCATACATACATACACACACACACACACACACATCCATTTTTTCTGAGGTATGCCAAAATGTTCAGAAACCTTCAAAACGTCGAGAAATGTAAAAAATTTCCAAAAATTTCGATTTTTGGACGATTACAATAACTTACCCTACGGGAAGTTAACTAGTGGTGCATGGCATCGTGCCTTAAGGCAAATTGTTGAAACTACCCGTGCCGTAATTTAAAATTTTTAAAAGCTCAGAAAAAAAAATCAGATTCTTTCCGATAATTTCCAATTTTTTTAACACTTTTCAAAATTCTATGAAATTTTGACAGTTCTTGAAAGTTTTTGATACCCATTAATGTTGGTTGATTCGTACTATCAAAAATCTTACTTTCGACCGTCAAATGTCATTTTTTTAAACATTTTTTTCTGGATTTTCGAAACTGCTGAACCTACCTTTGCAAAAATTTAATCAATTCTTCACTACCCTAACACGAGTGAAATGATTTTTGAATCATTAAAATCAGAAGATCCGTTCTCTCAAAAACTTAATTGCCATTTTCTGCACTTTTTGCTTCGTAGCTCCGAAACGGCTAGACTAACTTTTGCTAAAAACTAATCAGCAGATCTCCTTATCAATAGTAATTGAATGCTTTATGAATAATTCAAATCGGTTAATCCGTGCTCTCAAAACACAAATTTTCACACACATACAAAATTTCTTTCTTTTAAAGTATGCCAAAACGTTCAGGAATCTTTCAATTGTAAAGATAAACAAAAATTTTCATTTTCGATTTTTGAACGATTACCATAACTTACTCTTCGGAAAGTTGAAAATATTATAGTATCTGTACTCACAGTATCATTAAATCTGTTGACGAGTTCCAGCCAATCCCGCGTCCGATTTGCGGGTACGAGAGCGGGCTGGTGATCGCGCGGAGCATTTCGCCAGTCCCATTCATCCGGCGGGGCGCTCCACGTGACAGTGGCTGCACCGCCGCTCGTAACACCAGTTAGGGTCGAAATGAACGGACTGCCTGAATGAGTAATACATATCAAAAATAAAAACTTACGCTAAAACATCGATTGCATAATTAAAAAACAATCACTTATATTATAAATACACATATCTGCTTAACCCTTTCGCTACGGATGTCGTCCATGGACGACATATTGTGTTTGCGTTTGCTTCAACATTTATCTCTGAATTGAGAATTCTGGTCTTGTAATTTGTAGTTCATTAGAAGCGTAGTTTTTGATTTCATAGCAGATTTTTATTGATACTGATAGAAATATTTTAAAATACATCATTGTGTCTGTCCGTTCAGTAGTGCAACTGAGTGGCACGCTTTTCCCGTACAGCAGCGACACTCCTGCGGAAAGCACTCCCGTAGCGAAAGGGTTAATATAGACATATCAGTAAAAAGTAAATAATATATCATTAAAAAAAATATTCATATTATGAAATTCTTAATATCAAAAAATGCACACTACGAACTTGTGAATTTTATTGATTTCTTGTGAAACTTGTGAAAAATGATAAGATTTCATCAAAAATGTTTAAATTTCATATTTTAAAATTGAGCTAAAATAAAACTTACAGAAAATTCATGCACTTTATTAGTCAATATATACTAATCCCGGTGTGTCTCGTTTCCATTAAATATTTCCAAATAAATTTGTACTTGGATTTCAACACTGTCATATGCTAGTATTCACAGTTTTTGGCTTAAAAAATGAAGTGCATTTATTTTATATATCTGAAGTCATATGGTTTACAATCACAAATCTAAACTAATGTAATAAAATTATTCAAATCTTAAGCTTGAATATTTTGCTTATATGATAACCTAAACTAATTGTAAAGTAAGAAACAAACTAATATTATAATATTTAGTATTTATTATATTTATATAATTTATTTGAAATTATAGATTAACTATATTTGATTATTACCAATTAATTATTTCAATTATGATTTATTTACATTTAGCATAAGCAATTAGGCAACACTACAAAATGAATAAATACGCAAGCACATATGAATTAAAAATTAAAAATAAAATTTACCTGTTGCATACTGCAAATAAAGCACAAGCACGGTTCCGATGAAACAAACTGTCCTTAACAACATCACTATTAATTTCACAAATAACTTTTTTCACAAAATAATTTAATTAAATAAAAAAAACTGTCGCAACGGCTAATCGCACCAAATTCGCTGCAAAAATAATAAAACAAATATAAGCTAATGATTAGACAAAGATGATAATTAAGAATAAATAAACTAATGGAGGATGCGTTTTTAGATGAATAATTAGAACATTAATGACTTATATGCCTTGATAATTGACTTATATGCCTTAAATGTATGGACTAAAATATTCTTAAACTAAAAAATTTAAATGTCTCAAATTGCCATGGTATATAAAACCTACATATCATTCATGAGTTCAGTCAGTGAGTTAAAAAAACTACTACACTTTTTTTCCAATAACGTATCTCATTAAAAAAATACCAATGTCTATAGCGGAGTGTAAAATAGATAGAATGTAATTCATGCTTATGATATAATATACATTCAATTATAAATCCTGAATGAAAATGCGATATACCGGAAAACTACGTGCATATAATTAAAATATACACAAATATTTATGGCAGTGTGTATTATATGTATCAATTTATATGAGTATAGAAGTATATATATATATTTAGCGGAAGAATGAACAATCAGAGTCAACTTGCATAACGCAGACTTTTCCATTTTGTCGTAAAATGTTAGAAAATTAATTTTACGCATTCAAAACTAGTCATTTAACCAAAAGAATACTTAATTATTCATAAAAAATTACAACGTAACTTGACAACGATTGGTGTACTTAAAAATGTAATTGAAACATTTTACTTACTCATTATTAGTTTATGGTAACTGGTAACCATTTTCATTTTATGCGTATTAATCATTTTTTTAGTTTCCTCAACAATTTTGTATAATAAAACTTAAAGTTTTGATTGACAAATAAAATATTTTGAGGATAGGTGGGTATTGCAAATAATCCAATTTTAATGCACGTAAAAAATCTAATTTATAAACTGAAATTAATAATACAATACAATAGATCAAGGATGAGCAACCCGCGGCCCATAGGCATCTTGCGGGCCTTTAAATATTTTTCTGCGGTTCACCGAGTATTTCCAAAGTAGAATTTTATTTGTTTCATCAACTTTTTTCCATAAATAAATTAACCCTTTCGACTCGGATGATGCCACTCCGGCGGCAAAATACATATGAACCCCGGAATTCGTGAGTGGAAAGGTTTAATTATAATGTATTCTTTTCTTGTTGCAATAATTTATTAAATATTCACTCAAAAAATGTTTACTCGTATAAATCTAACGTATTTGTAAACTAGTTGGTTTTGTATTTAGCCTTGAGGCAAGTTACATGAACTTCCCGATATGTGTAATTAATCGACTTAATCAAATTAAATTATTTTTATGAGTGATTAAAAGTATTCCGAGTGGATTTATTACACATAATTGAAAACGAACGAACACTTTGACACGGGGTATTTTCTAAAAAACGATTTTCAGAAATCAACAACTATTATTATTGAACCAGTTTCCATAGGACTTTAATAGTATAATATGTTCATTAAAACCAAGTACTCTATCGTTATACCAAGTAAAATTGTCCAATTTTATTTTTAACAAACGTCAAAAAAACTACTCATTTTCTCAGACTTTGATGAATTTTTAAAATTAAACTACTCGTCGTAAGGCCGTAATATTTCAGTAAGTTCTATAAAACTATGATATATATCGCCAAAAAAAGTTCCATAAAAATCGGCTTAAATTTTTTTTCAACAGTTAATTACAAGAAAACGGCTCGGTAGATTTTCACCTAAAACTGATCAGTATCATTATATAGTAATATCTTTCGAACAGTTTTGATTTTTTAAAATCGATTCGGTAGAATGAGCTTAAATGTGGACGAAAAGTTTAACACTTTTTTCAAATTACAAAGAAACGGCTTAGCAGATCGGCAACACGATTCCCAATCAATATCTTTCAAACGGTTTTTGAATTTTCAAGATCGATTCAGAACTGCGGGCTAAAACGTGGACGAAAAATTTTTCACTTTTCTGCTATTTACAAAGAAACGGCTTGGCTGATCATCGCGCAAAATTGACTAGTCCTCATCGAGATACATGGAATGGCTTTTAAATTTTTGAAATCGGTCCAGCCATTTTTGAGAAAACGTCGATTTACGGCAAAAAATCTGTTCACACACACACACATACTTTTTCCAAATTTGGTCTCATTCGTTTCAGAATGGCTTGAAACGTCGAGAAAACATAAAATTAGCGAATCGGATTTTTTTATGAAAACAAACTTCTCCTTCGGAAAGTTAATTATTAATAAGTGTGACCCGCCACAAAATTTTAAAATTTAAATACCTGTGAACTAAAATGATTGCTCATTCTTAGAATAGATTTATGCAGTGACAAAACAGCGTTTAAACAATTCGTAAATCCATAAAAAATAGAAAGATAAAAATCGATATATTACATTTTACTATGTAATGATAAAAAAACAAACTTTGTAAGTAATTATAAAGACAGTGGAATCAACCCGATATACCTTTTGCAAATTGCTTTCAACTTGAACATGCTGCAGAAAATAAATGTAGATGCTATTGTAAATGTATGTTCTTCAATGCCCACAAATTTATATAAAACAATTTGCATAACATGCATAATAATATCATGTTTACATCAGGTACGTTTTGATCAGAATTCAGCACCGAGTTGCTGGTAGATTGTTTTGAATCAGTGCCGGTTGGTAAGGGTTAATTATTCCTTTGCTATAAAATTAAACTATTCAGCATTTTTCGTTATAAATTATTGGATATAATATTTAAATTATAGTAATTTCTGTTTTAAAATTACAAACAGTCATGACAAAAAATAAAAATTTAGCAATTTTGATGATATATTTAGATTAAAAGCTGTTTTTATGTTATCTACAAAGTATAATATCATTTAAATGTACATAAATGTAATAATTCTAATTAATTAACTACCTCGAATATTTCGTGAATTAATGTTTAAAATTTATTCGCTGGGTCAATGTTATCAGCAGACGCCACAGTAGAAGTCAACAATGTATTTATTGACGCGATGAGTATTTTTGGTAAGCAAAGGGAGGTCATGAGTAACGAATTCAATTTGAGAGATGAAATTTATCACTTGAACTTTAATATCTTCATAGATAATTATTTGCTATAATCAATAGAAGTCACGCCATATTATTTATGTCACATTATTTATTTTAAGTACACATACACTTGTATCTGAGCCTAAATAACAAAAGCACATGCATGTATAAATTATGTTTTACGCATGTAAATATAGCTAGGAATGTATCAGCTCTTTTTAAAACGTATCAGTTCCAAAATATATGCTTCGTAAATAAGCAATTCAAAAATTCTAAATTATTAGCTTCCCTAAGAATTTATTGTTTTCATCAAAAAATCCGATTAGCTAATGTTATGTTTCAAGTCATTTTGAATCGAATGAGACCAGAAAAAAAAATGTGTGTGTATGTGAGCCGATTTCTTACCTTTCGTCCACGTTTTCTCAAAAACAGCTAAATCGATTTCAAAAATTTAAAAGCCATTCGATGTAACTTGATAAGGACTACCGTATCTCAGTTTTGTGCGGCGATCGGTCAAGCCGTTTTTTTGCAATTAGCAGAAAAGTGAACATTTTTTGTCCACGTCTTATCCAAAAATTCTAAATCGATTTTAAAAAATCAAAAACTATTTGAAAGATATTGGTTGGGAATCATGTTGATTAGTTTTGGACAAAGAACGGCCAAACCGCCCCGTCGTAATTAACAGTTTAAAAAAAAATCGATGAAACTTTTCATGTTAAACATACTACAATATTGCGGCACTACGAGAAGTCGTTTCATTTTAAAAATTCATCAAAGTATGAAAAATATGTTAGTTAAAATTTGTGCCAAAATTTTATTTTATAATTACAGTTAAATTTAAATTAAAATTTAAAATATGTTCGAGAAAAATCAATTGAAAATCACAATACTTAGATGTAAGTGAAAGCGAAAACTTTATCTTCGAAATAAACAGCAGAAAATTTTATCTAAATCTCAGTTTCGGTACATTAAGTCAATAATTACACATGTCGGGAAGTTCATGCAACTTGCCTTAAGCGAAATGCCACTTTCAACTAGTTTATTTGTTTTTCTAATTCTGGAATAATTTAAAAAGGCAAAAAGCCGATTATTTACTTGCAAAAAATTATGTAACCGTTACACTGTACTAGGTAACTAATTTATAAAGAAAACAATGCCGATTTATAAAATTATGCTTCGAGATTATTTGATAAATGATTTAGGAACAATGCGTAAAATGTGTATCTTATATAAAATGTTCATTTTTATTGCATGAATAACATGTGGAAGATTTATACTCTAGCTGATATTTGTCGCTTGTTACTGTTAACTTAAATTGTGATTTAGGGGGAGTCCATTAATCACGTGAGGTTTTTAGGGGGAGGGGGGGTTTGACAAAAAATCACGAAATATCACGTGGGGGAGGGAGGGGTATAGTAAGATATCACGTGTATTTATTTTTTAACTGATTTTTTTAAAAAAATCAAATATTTTCAAAAAAAAATCTAAAAAATTAGTTTTTTCTCGTAACTAAAAATACACGTGATGTTTAGTGGGGGAGGGGGGGTAATTTTGAATATCACCATGTATCACCAAGGGGGAGGGGGGGTCCAAAAATCCTTAAAAACACGCTCACGTGATTAATGGACGCCCCCTTAATAATGATCTCTAAAAATATAGTAAGAACATTTCTGTTTTAGCACAAATTGAATTGCCTTATTAGTTTGATATATATTACCAAAGTCTAATTATCGGGCATAACATCACCATCGAACCATGGATTATTGATTTTTTTGTTTTTAACACTAAGATTAAGTAATTGTAGGTAAGTTTTTTCTATATATTTTTTTCATTCTTAATTGTTTTAGTTTTTAAATTTTATTTTAATTACCACTAAATAAAGACTAGGATTATAGCCAAAACGTATGGATTGTAAAATAAATTTTTGAAAGAAATTTATGGCTATTTTATTGATTATTAGACTTAGTTAATACATATGTCAACATCAAATTAAATACTAAATTCATATATGTAAACATGGCAATAAAGCATTTAAGAAAAGTTTACTAATTTAATAAAGTTAGGGAGAAAAATATATGCGAAAAGATGAAAGTTATGATTGCTGAATTACTACAAACACATGTAATTGAAATAAATTAAATAATAAATACATACCACTTCTATATCATATCTTGAGAAAATCCTTTAGTACTGTTAAAACTCGAGGCACAAAAAATTAAACAAAAACTCATTGTTTTTCATATCCTAACCGAGAATACAAATACGTTATAAAATGGCACGTGTATAATTCACAGTTGGAACATAAGATCTGTTAATAAACTATTATTTGTTCTGTTAGATATTCTATAAATTATTAAGTAAGAAATAATCTTCAACTCAATTACTTTTTTTTTTAAAAAAAAGGGATTAATCAAAACGGAAAATAATCATTCAACGAGAACTAGTTTCAATTAACAAATAAAAAATACTATTTTTATATTTAACATGATAACATCGAAGGCACTTATTGAAAACACTTACACATAATTGTATCTTTTGCACATCATGCTAGTATATATTTTAATTTATAATGCATGTCCCATTTAGCAAATTGTGCATAAGTACATCTAATTATTAAAGTACTCGATCATTCTGTAATTTTGTATTGCAATAATGTCTTACAGATGTTAAAACGGGGCCCGATGGAATTTCGAATCGAAGAAAACTAGTTTTTAGTCGATTGGTGAATTGAGGTTACGTGAAATATAACGGAGCGCCCCGGATATTGTGACTCGCCGATATATTTAATTCGAATTACGTTCGCACAAGAAGAATTGGACGTTTTTTGTCGTCATTTATTCCGTCCTTTAACTGCGATGCTCAACGTACTGAACTACAAACACGACTGATGGTCAGCGAACATCTGATCGCCGAGTTCCGATCCGATGGTAAGTTTACACTGATAGTACGGACTCTGCGGACATCAGCCGTGATTCAACGCGAACGAATGCGATAGTCTTATTCATCGACACCAGATGGCTTTGGGCATTGTCATTACCACGCTAACTAGTGGGGTACATGGCATCGTGCTTTAAGGCAAACTGCTGAAACTTCCTGTACCAAAAATTTTTTTTTTTTTTAAGATTAACATTTTTGAAAAAATTTTACTTCGAAAAAAAATAGATTTTTGAGAAACTATAAATTTTTGTCAAAAATTTACTTTTTTTGAAAAAAAGACTTTTTCAAAAAAAAAATGTTTTGTTTTGAAATATTTTGGAAATTCTGAACTTGTTTCAAAGCAATCGTACTGCTTTAACTGCATAGAGAGGAAATATTGGAGCGCGTAAGTGCCGCGTCATTGGTACGGTACCCATAGGAAATAAACAAAATTTATACTTATTGCTAAAATATCCATAAAATATCTGATAATTTGATGTGCATATATCTAATGATCATTTTTGACTGACAAATGGCATTTTTTTTACTTTTTTCACTAGATCTCCGCAACCCCTAGACCTGCCTTCATGGAAATTTAATCAGTCCTTCATCTTGTCAATACAAGTGAAATGTTTTTTGAATTTCTAACCGTTTATGGGACTTTTTTCCCCGTATCTTCGAAACGGCTAGGCCTGCCTATGCCAAAAACTAATCAGCACGTCTCCTTATCAACAGCAATCGAATGTTTTTTGAATAATTGGAATCGGTTGAACCGTGTTCCCGAAATCGTCAACGAAAATTTGTATCCGCACACACACACATACATCATATAACACATTTTCATTTTCAATTTTTTGCGACTACTATAACTTACCCTACGAAAAGTTAAAAACTATCTTTTTAAACAAGTGATTCTCAAAGTGATCAACATCGACCCCCAGGGGTCCATAACAACGTTCAGGATCACAATCCACATCGTTAATATATCTATTTACTAATACTATCTATAACAAACATTTATTAACTTCCCGTAGGGCAAGTTATAGTAATCGCAAAAAAATCGAAAATGAAAACTTTTATATATCTTTACGTTTCAGAGGTTTCTGAGTATTTTGGCATACCTTAGAAAAACTGGATGTATGTGTGTGTGTGTATGTGTGTGTGTGTTCGGATACAAATTTTCGTCGACGATTTCGGGAACACGGATCAGTCGATTTGAATAATTCAAAAAACATTCGATTCGTATTTATAGAAGACGTGCTGATTAGTTATTGATGAAGGCAGGTCTAGCCGTTCCGAAGATGCGAGGCAAAAAGTGCCAAAAACGGTAACTCAGTTTTTAAGAGAACGGAGCGTCCGATTTTAGGAATTCAAAAAACATTTTACTTGTATTGACAAGATGAAGAATTGATCAAATTTTCATGAAGGCAGGTCTAGCGGTTTCGGAGATCTAATGAAAAAAGTAAAAAAAAAAGCCATTCGTCGGTTAAAAATGATCATTAGACATATGCACATTAAATTATCAGATATTTTATAAAAATTTTAACAATAAGTATATTTTTTTTTACATTTCTATGGGTTCCGTATCAATGTTTATGCGTTAGACGACGGCGCGGCACTTGCGCGCTTTGACATTTCGTCTCTATGCAGTTCAAGCAGTACGATTGCTTTGAAAAAAAGTTCAGAATTTCCAAAATATGACAAAATGAAGAAAACATTTTTTTCCTCAAAAAAATTTTTGTCTTAAAAAAAAAAATTTTTTTCAAAAAAAGTAATTTTTTGTGAAATTTATAGTTTCTCAAAAATCTAATTTTTTCTAAGTAAAATTTTTTCAAAAATGTAAATAATTTTTTTGAAAAATAATAATTTTTGGTACGGGAAGTTCCAGCAATTTGCCTTACGGCACGATGCCATGCGCCCCACTAGTATAAAATATTTATAAATAGAACTAAAAAGTAAACTAGCAGTGCATCGTGAATCAAGTAAATTGCTCCCGTATCGTATCGGAATATCCAATGTTTTCAAATAGATTATTATAAATACTGTAATTTTTATTATTCGTATTTTGCACAAAATATAAGAGCTTATAAATTGAACGACGACGTTTATATTATGTTTACGTGAAAATTAAAACAAAACTTTATCCATCTGAGTTAGAATCAAAGGTCCTTATCACATATTTCTAAGAGTTATATAAATGACAACTGCAAAGTTAAAATTATTTCAAGTGTATAAGTGAATTTTAGAATTTTAGCCATGATTAAAATTCGAATTATTTTCGATATTCAAAAAAATATATTTTTTAAAAATTAAATAAAAAAAATCTCTTTCCCAAAAACTAATCGCTTCTTCACACTGTCAATACAAGCAAAATGCTTTCTGAATCATTCAAATCGGATGCTTGGTTCTCTCAAAAACTACACTTTTTTGCACACTTAGCTCCGTATTTCCGAAACGGCTTGATCTTTTTTATCCAAAAACTAATCACTATTTTTTTCAACCACTACGAGTTGAATGTTTTTTTTGAATTATTCAAATCGGATGCTCTGCTCTCTAAAAAACTTAATTTTTATTTTCCACACTGTTTGCTGCGTATCTCCGTACGGCTGGACCGACCTTTCCCAAAAACTAATCAGCACACGTCTCCCTATGAATAGAAATCGTTTGCTTTTTCAAAATTTTCAAATTCAAATCGGTTGATCCGTACGCCCGAAATCGTCGACGAATAATATTAGTTGAATGCCAGATAAGGGCTATTTTCACTTGGAAACATATAAGACGTTTCAATTCTTATTATTAAAACAAAAAATGTATTTTTCAAATAGTCATTTTATTAACATAGTAATATATCTTGAAATAGTACAATTCATTGAAGACATTACAAAATTTTACTTGATAAAACAAACTGCACACAGATCACTCGTGCAAATAAAAATATCCAAATTTAAAACGACATACACGTGCGCACACGTATATTTATAATAATATGTATATGTATATAAATATATAAATATGTGTATATATATATATATATATATATATATAGTTATATATGTATATATAGAACCGAATCTATGCATAACTGAATGCATTAAAACGTTTATTATACTATAGTTAGATCAAAAATAATTTTCATTAAAAAAAAATTCATATGCGGTTCCATATACAAAAAAATACATATTATTTTAAATAGTAACAATATGCTATTATAATTATATTTTTTTACTCTTATTACAGTTATAAATATTACACAAACGATCGTTTTTTATATGTTTAGGTACTTTGGTATTAATAACGGTTATATTTTATCACTATCAAGTTGCAGATTCTTCAGAATTGCATTATTGAAACATATTTTCTAATGAATATTAACATTTTATGCCAAAAATAAAACTTTGCATTTATTACTTTATATTTAACACGTAACATATAATTTCTCAAAAAAAATTACGATCGTTTGATGATTATCTAGTCTTATAATTAATTATATTTGAAAAGGCACTGCAGTCATATATTTTTCTCTTAATAAAATGGTCACTAATTTGATTTGATAACGAAATGTGTGCTAGTATTGTAACTAATTAAACATCATTCATCAGTGACCAGTGCGTAAAAGTTTATTATTAAAAACAAAATATAAATAGAACATAACGATCAAAAACAATATGACCTTATAAAATTTTAAAATAATAACAACATTAAATCCTCTAAGGTATTATAGATAAAATAATTATAATTAAGACTCATTTATTTGAAATAAAACAAATTAAAACAGCAAATATATAATATTTAAATTAATATAACTATAATAAAATTAATTTAAAACTTATTTTTAAATAAAATTTGACTAAATAAAAAAGGTGGGAATGTTTAAAAACCTTATAAACATATAAATATATTTTTTATCTTATAATGATAACTCTATAAATTATGATAAAGACTAAAATTCAGTATAATGCCTGTACTCTTACAATACAATAAATTGAAGTAGGAATATTATTGTTAGGTATAAAATTATTCTGTGATATTCGGAATTATGGCAATATATTTGGTAAATGCTTTTCAAATATATGTTGAACATAAAATTGTTACCAAGTTAATAACAAAATAAATTTTACATATTTAAATTCATCATCTTAATTCGAATTGCTCATTATACAGCTCACAAATAACAATTAAAAATGACAAAATTACACTCTATAAATCGAAGTATACAATGAGACATATTTGCTCCTCGTGTACGTATATATATATATATATATATATATATATATATATATATATATATATATATATATTCAATAGATAAGTCCTGGATTTTTTCAATATATTGATTGTTTCTTTTCCGAACAGTAAATCCAATAATAAAAAACAATTTATTACAAATTAAACAAAAAAATATTAGTGATATGGATATATAAATTATTACAGGTAAATAATTTTTGCTTCTCAATTTTATATAAAACCTTTTTTAGTTAATTCTTATTAATCTTTACCCCGGTACATAATCCATTCCTTTATAAAAATTTTTTTCTAATTAATCTGTATTGACCATCATTAATTAATGTTAATGAATATTTTTAAAAAACGTTGTATTTGACAGAATAAACCTGATGATGGAACGTACCTAGTTCCGAAACGTCGTTATTAAACATCTTCAAAAAACAAATTGTTTTTTATTATTGGATTTACTGTTCGGAAAAGAAACAATCAATAATATATATATATATATATATATATATATACATATATATATATACATATATATATATATATATATATATATATATATATATATATATAGACACGTGGCAATATGTCCGCAAGTTCATATATATAATACAAACGCACTCATACACATACCTATCTCAAGTATGTGCAAAACTACATAAAATCTAATGAAATATATTTAAATCTTGAATGAAAAATATGAGATCCTATTGTGGAATGTTATAGAGTCATAAAATTTGACTTACAATTAAACAACAATATAAGGCGTCTATTCGGTTTCTATTTTTATATTTACTAGAAGTGCACTTTTGTATACAAATTGATAATTATTTACGTTATTAAAACGATGAAAAAATAAATGCCAAACATGTGTGATCAAAAAGCCCACTCGTGACACATATTGCGGCATATAATCCTACACACCAATTTAATTGTTTAAAAAATTAATTTAGATAGGTACATCATTTTGGTCCCTGTTAAAAATACTTGTGGTTGACAGTTAAACATCAAAATAAGCAATATATATATATATATATATATATATATATATATATATATATATAAATAAATAAATATATATATATATATATATATATATATATTATGTGTGTGTATGTATGTGGATATGTATGTACGTAAATATATAAGATGTACATACGTATGTATGCATGTACGGCTGCCATTATATATAAAAGTGAAGATGAATACATACAATTCGGCCCTTACAATATCAATTAGGAGAAGTTTACGATGCAATTTTGGATATTTTAAAAATGAAAAATTAAATTTAAAAAACCCAACATGAAGTACGAGTGTTTTTTCAATGAAAGGCTAGATTTTTTTTACTCCCTTGGCATGAATTGCTCAATAGTGTAAATATCCCCAAAATAAATAAGTAAAAATTTTCAAAATATTACACATGCATTGGAAACAATTGAAAATTTAATAATATTCTTGCAAACAGTAATGAACTTACGGAAATTTCTGGATTTCCTAAAAAGTTTGGATGCAAAATAAGAATTTAAAAATGGTTCGGGTTCAACAAAAGATATATATATCTATATATATATATATATATATATATATATATATATATATATATATATATATATAATGGCATTGTATAACATGTGGATACGAAGATATAGGTAGATAGCATGCATACATACATACACATGTACATATATATATATATATATATATATATATATATATATATATATATATATATAAAAGTTTTGTCGACGTTGATACATATTTGTAAAATTTTTTGCAGCCCAACCGTCGAATTAAAAAAAAAGATTAAATAACAAAATTATTTTAATAAATAATTTTGTTATTTAATCTTTTTTTTAATTCGACGGTTGGGCTGCAAAAAATTTTACAAATATATATATATATATATATATATATATATATAAATATAAAATAATGCCAATCATAATGTGTGTGAACTATGTAGCAGAAAGAATTATATTTTATACAATTTTATAAAGAATCATCAGTACTTTCTTAGTTTAGTTAATATTATTAACTAAGATTTTTCAGTCAATATTTTAAAAAGATTAGTTATTTTCGAGTCATAGACATCGACGCGACCATCCTGAAGTTTTTAATTTAATAAAAATTTCATTAATATATTATAGTAACGTTGCTTCGGATAAATATATTATAGTAACGTTGCTTCGGATAAAATAAATTAATAATATGGCATTTGATGACTGTTATATTATTATAAAAAGAACATAAGCATTGAAAGATTAAATGAATTAAAATATTTATATTATTAATAGTTAAAGTTGCTTTCGTGTCCACGCCAGCGCTTTAAATATTTATCAATTTAATTATAACTTTAAAATTCACGGCCAAATAGCGATGATCGACCACGAATATATCACAAATATTATATTGCACAGCTAAAGAAAGAATTCGAATATTATATATTATAATTTAAAGAATTTCAATTGAATTCCTTCTCGTCGAATGCGTTACTGCATATATGATTAGATTCTCGGAATGCATTCTTAAAATGAAAGAACAATTATCAGAAATAACTTAACAAAGTGTTATCACAACTTACTACGTGTTAAACCCTGCTACTCTATTTACTACTCTGGCTCAATCCATCGATATTTATAGTATTCGCTCCGAAAGTTTTAAAAGAGCGCGCGCTATCAACGATAGACAAACTATCGTTTGGTAAAACTTTAATTCTACTTCCGGGCACCTTGCTAAGGTAATTGATGTCATCGCGTTTTTCTAAATTCACCGATAAGCTGTTGAAGTTCGAAAATGCTTCTAACTTCAAATCAGTGTCACGCAACCGCGAATTTATCTCTTCTATCATTAATTTCGATTCGTGAACTTTGAGTCTTGTTTGTAAAATGCAAGAATTAGATGAAACTGCGGTATCAATATTTTGGACTTCTTCCGCTTTCAAAGGTGGAATGTTAGATTTTTGTTTCTGTAAATTCGATTTCGAAATTCGTAACTTAAGAGCCTTGCGCTCTGTTGTACAAGGATTTGAGAAAAAAACATTATCCTTTCCCATATCTTTATTTTTGTACGGAGAGGCAGAAGACTTTAAGCTTTTCTTTTCTTCATTTTTCAAAGCAGAATTGCAAGAACTCGATTCTTTCTCACTAGCGTAATGTACGCCATAGTCATCTTTCTTTATCACCAACTTCGGAATTACGTGTTTGGGCGAATGCTTCTTCTTTAAACTTTTGCTGTGATATTGTTCGTCTATGCTATTTAGTGCGTCTTCAAAATTTCTTTTTCTAGATTTTGCTTTAAGTTCGAGATCATATTCTTTAAACTGATTTTTGGGTATAATGCTATTTAAGCAGACTTTATTTGATTTTTTTTCAATAACATTTGCATCCTCGGTGATAGCATCAATTTCATTAGGATCATTATGTACATCGCTGACATTCTCGGTAACCTGAGCGATTGAACTATTACATGTAACGATTTCATTTGCTTCATTATTAAATTTGTCCAATAAAGAAGTTTTATGTTTATATTTGTATTTATTAGAATTGTTATGCTTGGTTTCAATAGGTAATTCACTTAAATCGTCAGAAAATGCATAATTATTTTTTATTACAGTTTTTATTTCAAACTCTTCATTCAATGAAAAGGCTTTAGAATCAAATTTATTGTTGTTTTCAATAATATTGTTATTATTATTCCCGCATTTATCATCATGCAATTTCTTAACAATTGCGTTGCTATTTACTCGACTTTTACTTTGAATCTTTGGCTTCGTAGATATGTCGAACATATTATTGCTTCGGGGGCACGTGTCAGTTCGTGCATCTGGAATCGAATAAACATCAATAGAACGGTTTACCTTTATTTTGTCTTCAGTTTGTAGACGCGATTTCTTAGAGCTATTATTGGCGTGATTATTCAAGAGTTTAAGGTCATTTACTTTAATAGAGGAAACAATTTCTTTGTTTGTAACAACCAGGTCTTCGGACAAAAATTTAGTTTCAGAATTATTTTCTTCTGAATTATTTTCAACTCTCTCCTTATCGTGCCCTTGCCGCTCATCGCGTATTTTTAAACCATCTTCAACACATTCGCTTTGTTTTTTTGGATTAACGTAATCACCCGCAAAATTCCGTTTTCTAATAAGCAATTTATAACCCTTGTTATCCCTATGACTACTATTTCCTACATACAATGGTTTATCAGCAGACTCACTACTATTTCCTAAATTATTTATAATTTCATTTAGATTTTGTGTCGATTGTTCAGTGTAGTATATTGCAGCAATGCTATGTCTTCGTTGTATCTTCGGTCTATTGTAAAAATTATTTCTTTGTTTTATTTTCACTTTAAAGTGATCAGGTTGAAATTTTATAGATTCTTCAGGTTTTATGCTCATTTTTTGTTTTGTGTTATATATATTATGTTCAAACTCCTTATCAACTTCATCTGAAGAACCAGATTTCGAAATTGCCTCTTCATGCTCAAGTGCGTTTCTCTGTTGCGAACGAACTAAAGAATGTTCCACATCATAGTTAAGTTGGTTTTCCTCACAATTGCTGATTTCTTCATGGGATTGTACCACTGGAGAGTCAATTTTTTCAAAACCCATAATTATATCTGTGGCCCTTTCTTGTTGAATTGTAAATTTCTTCATAAAAGTATTATCTATGTTATCACTATGTGATTTTTTATTTATGTCCTCAGAAAGCATAGTCTCCTTGCAATGATGGGCGCAATCAATGTCTTCAAAATCTATGTTGACGTTATGTTTCCTAACTGAATCTTTATTTTGAAATTCAAACCCAGAATGCGTTATCACACTTTTCTCAAACGTCTTTGGTCTAACTTATCTTTGGTATCAAAGTTATTTTGGGCAATCTGTTTAGGTTTATTCATATATACATCATTGAAAACACTGTCATTTTCACATAGATTGACATTATCATTCAATTTGATTTTTCGTTTAACTTTATATCGGTCATTTAACAATTTTTTGAAAATCATATCAAAAAATTCATAATTTGAATTAGTATCATTTGCAGAATTTTCATTACACCACCCTTCATTACTTGTGCACTTGATGTTTAAATTATTTAAATTGCTGTTAAAATCTTGTTCAATTTTATTAGGATCGATATAAATGTATTTATTTTTGTTAATTTGCGCATTTTGAACGTTTTGATCTAAATGGAAACTCTGATCTAAAGTCGCATAATTATTTGCGTTAGACTTTGGTATTTCTGGTGTTGAAATATGTTTCGGAGTCATGATCCGACTTAAATCTGATCTGGTATTAAAATCGCTATCTTGAAGGTAGCAAATATGAGAAGAAATTTCTTTGGGGTCGTTATTATTAGAGTATTTCGATTTTGGACAGCCGTCATCAAAATCATTTTCTGATAAAACTACAATTTGCTTCTTGAGTGGTTTATCAATAAGTTTAATGTTTTTGTCGCATTTCGAGTAAGTTTCAGTGTCAACACTATCCACATCAACACAGTTTAAGTCATCTGCAATGTCAGTAGGCTGCACATTATTTCCGTCTTGCTCACCACTTTTATCAATATTACTGACAGTGTGTACGTTATTAGCAGAACTTTTATCAATACTTCTATACTCTATTATTTCTTTGGTGTTTCTATTAACAACTTTCACTGAACGGAAATTATGTTTTTTAACTTTCTGTAGAATATCTTGAATATTCTCTATTTTAGAAAACTTTAAAGATTTATTAATAAATATGTCGTCTACATTATTTGAAATTTCATCTTTCAAAAAAACTTCAGGTGACTGCCTTCTTTCCAATTTTTTATTGTCATCCATAAAATTGTTTGCTTCTAAATACTTCATATTTCTTAATTTGAACAATTTTGCTGCAGTAGTGTCAATTTGTTCATTATTTGAGTTATTAGAAAATTCATCTATCACTAACAACTCAGAATTATCCCTTAAATTAGAAGAATCTTGTTGATCAGTGCACATTTTTTCAGAATTGTTGTTGTGTTTCAATGACTTAGAATTTTCAGCATTATTAACAAAGCAACCATTTTCTAATAAAGCACTTTTATTTTGGTCTGTTAAATGATTATGTGAGTTATTTTTCTTATAACCTATTTCCATTTCCTTTATAGTATTCAAATTTGTATTAATTTTTGTATCTAAAACGACATTTTCAGAAATAATGGGTTCATTAGTATCAATGTGAGCATTACTATTACTGTCATCATCAGAAGTAAATATTACTTTTTTATCACATACAATTTCTTCAAACAACGGAAAATTATTTAGAGATAATTCATCTTGCAAATCATGTAAAATAGCACTGTTTTCATCAAATGGTATTAAATTTTGTTCTATATTTTGTTTAGAAATTAAAGACTTTGAACATTCTGTTGGTACGCTCTTGCAATTTTCTATAGGTGCATCAGATTCAGAAATACATTCCATGTCTGGATTATAAATACACAAAAAATAATCATTACCTGAAAGTTCTTTGTTACATTCCTCAGTCTTCACAGCAAATTGAAGTAAATCTTGACTTTCAATCTTCTTTTTTTCAACCAATACTATGTGTAGATTTTGCTCTGAAAATAATATAAACATAATAAACCAAACACTTCAGGTGCAAATCATTCAGAACAGTAAATTTAAAAAATAAATTCAAATATGATAATAATTATAATAATAATAATAATAATATATATATATATATATATATATAATATATATATATATATATATATATATATATATATATATGAACAGTGTACATGTATTTTTTCAATAAATTTTCAAAAATATATATATATATATATTTTTATCGAATTTTGGTGTGTGTTCAGCATTTGAATTGGAAAATAGTTCGTCATTAAGATAAAATGTAAATTATTTCACTTCAATTTAATGTCAAAAATATAGGTTTAAACATAAATTAAGAATTCTGATTGAATATTCTAAAAATAAATAAATATGAATTTACACTAACCTGTGCTCTCTTCAGCTTTTTCTAAACTACTTCCAATGAATCAGTTAGATACAGCTGACTACCATAATCAACATTTTCACAATCCAAAGTAAATGTGCTGTCATCACATTGGAAATAGACAATATCCAATGAAGATTCACTACA